>NC_071427.1:723977-762761 GCF_017976375.1 Cuculus canorus | reverse complement strand
ACATAGCAGAAATTGGCAAGCTTCTGTCAGGACCCATGCATTACTTTGTCTTCTTTCTCCCTCCCCTTACCTCTCCCTTGTTCATCAGGCTTTCCTGCAGACATCTCAGACGGCCTTGGTGTCAGAGGAGGCACCTGTGATAACTCTGACCTGCAAACGGAAGATAACAAACAGGAAGCGGTCACACAACTTGCACAAAAACATGCTGAATGCTTGTCATCCTGCAAGAAAATGCCCACCACGGAAACATGTCCAAGGAGCCCTCCAGGGCAGATACGATCAGCGGGTCCAATATAAACATCTCACTTCCCCAAGGCCAAGAGACCGCCCCTGCCCTTGTGGCTTCTCCACACTTCTCACCTTTCTGGGGGTTTAACTTCGAAGCGTGCCTCCACCTTCTCTTCAGGCTTCTGGACGGGTAACGTTCTGACAGAAAACTTTCTTCCCTTACGAAGACTGTCTTTGGGATGGCTCCCTGCAAGCGAGACACAAGAAATGCCCTCAGACCAGGGACACTTTGGGGCAGCTCACACCAGAGGAACAAGCAGAACACCTCAGACCTGTGGGGAAGCTATCGGTGCCAGCACTCCTGATTCTGTTGGAGTCTCATTACTGGTTAGGTCTTAGGTGGCTGCAAACCCTTCATCTCCTCCATGTCCACAAGTCAGGAGCACAACTTTCTCTCCTGCGCTATGCATTGCCCAGTATTCCCTCACCCTAAGACACCTTCTGAAAGGCAGGTCTTGGCAGGAAAAGCTGGAGGCCTCACAGAGCGTGTTTGGGGCCTCCCAAGGGAAGAGATCCCAGGATGCCTGCCTTGCTCTCACAGACACCCTTGCATACCTTTGTGCGGTATCAGCCTAAAGATACCGTTTCCAGGAGGCTGTGAGCAATGCCAAAAGAAGGCGCAAAGCTCCCATCTCCAAGGTGGCCGAGGCCTTGCCGCATATGCCCTGCAGCTTTGGACTATCTTCCCAACACAGCCTTCAACAATCTTCCCAACACAGCCTTCCTCAGCAACATAAATCAATCCAGGAGGAAAGCCCGTGATAGAGCAGCCGTCCCTTTTGTTCCCCTGACAGAAGGAGGTGCTGTTCAGCGCGAGGGTGGACTGAAGCTGTTATTATGTCCCTCCAGCACAAACCACTCCAACAACGAAAAAAGTCTCTGCAAGACACCCGAGGGACCAGCGCACGCTGGGGTTGTGTTCTTCAGCAGGGCAACCCCCATCAGTGGCCTTCCGCTGTTGAAGGATCTTCTGCCTCTCTAGGCTAAATATTTGAGGCAAACGCAGCCACAGGACGGGCATTTTTCAGACCCACACATCACCTTCGAGAACGGCTTTCTTTCCATACTCTAATGGACATAGCAGAAATTGGCAAGCCTCTGTCAGGACCCATGCATTACTTTGTCTTCTTTCTCCCTCCCCTTACCTCTGCCTTGTTCATCAGGCTTTCCCAGAGACATCTCAGGAGGCCTCGGTGTCAGAGGAGGCACCTGTGATAACTCTGACCTGCAAACGGAAGATAACAAACAGGAAGCGGTCACACAACTTGCACAAAAACATGCTGAATGCTTGTCATCTTGCAAGAAAATGCCCACCATGGAAACATGTCCAAGGAGCCCTCCAGGGCAGATACGATCAGCGGGTCCAATATAAACATCTCACTTCCCCAAGGCCAAGAGACCGCCCCTGCCCTTGTGGCTTCTCCACACTTCTCACCTTTCTGGGGGCTTAACTTCGAAGCGTGCCTCCACCTTCTCTTCAGGCTTCAGGACGGGCAACGTCCTGACGGAAAATTTCCTTCCAGTAGGAACACTGTCTTCGGGATGACTCCCTGCAAGCGAGACACAAGAAATGCCCTCAGACCAGGGACACTTTGGGGCAGCTCACACCAGAGGAATAAGCAGAGCAGTCAGTCCTGTGGAGAATTCATCAGTGCCAGCACTCCTGATTCTGTTGTAGTCTCACTGCTGGTTCAGACTTAGGTGGCTGCAAATCCTCCATCTCCTCCACCTCCAGAGGTGAGGAGCACAACTTTCACTCCTCTAGTATTCCTTCAAGGAGAGAGCAGTAGTCTGTTTGGCAAAATGTCTACATCAGTAAGCCGATGCCTCCATTTACACTTCCTTGGAGGGCTAAAATTTCTCTCACACAACTCAAGAGAATGCTCTGCAAGATGTGTTGCAGAGATATATGTATGAAGTGTGGAGGTGTCCTTCTACAAATCAAATTCAAATAGCAGCATTGCACATTTTTGGCATAGCCGTGGCTCCCATCCCTCAGGAGTAAGGAAGTCTTCAAGCCTGTGTCAGGTTTCATCCATTGCGTTACCTTTCTCTCTCTCCTCAGCCATGTCTTCCTGCTGTTCCAACTGGAACTTCCAAGTGGGTAACAGCTGGTGAAACTCTTCACTGGAAAGAGATAGAAAGGCATGAGACTGACAGCAGTGTCTAACCAAACCCTGCTGTGCACTGGCAGCGCAGCCAGAACACACCAGCCCCTGTGAGATGTGCTGATTATCTGTCAGCACTACTGCAGACAGCACATCCAGGGGACCTGTCTTGTCCCGTCGAGCACAAGACCACCCCTTTGCTTCTCTGACTCACTCGAGTGCATACCTCTTTGTACTCTCTTTTTTCCCTTTTGCCTTCCTGGCTCTTGTCAATTTGCCTGGTGAATGCCTCATTTGAGGATGTTGACACCGGCTACCAGGGGTTCCTACAACAGTGGAAGAAGACAGCTCTTCAGAAGAGCACTTTGTGGCCACCCAGGCAAGAGGAGGTGCAGAGCTGCTCAGTCCCAGCTTGGCAGATGGACAGACTTTACCTTGTTTGTTCCCAGATCCCTTCATGGGAAAAAAGTCTTCAGCTGTTCTTCCAGGGGGGAGCTTAATCTCAAACCTGGGAAGAAGCAGACACAAGCTGGAAGAAAGGGCTTCACCTTCCCCTTGCTTCCAGTGACAGAGATGGCCAATAGTCACTTCAAGGTCTCCAGTTTCCTAAAGCAGCACATCCAGCCTGGTCACCACCTTGGAGGGCTCCATCAGGTAACTGTGTGACACAGCCAAGAGCCCTCTGGCTCCCTGGCAGTCCCTCCATGACACGTGCTTGGGCTTTGTACAGAGCCAGCTCTGTCCCACGGCTCCTCAGTAGATCTGCTCAGCAGGGCTTGATCCAGGCCCAGAGATCTGCTGAGCCCCACAACCTCCGTTTGAGCCAGTAAGTCCCTCCTCTTCTGCCCCTTGCTCCAAGGACGAGGCATTCCAGAGAATTTTCACGCACTGGAGTCTCAGAAAGCCAGGGAAATGTTCCCAACAGGACTTGTCCAGGTCAGGTCTTTGACCAGCCCTGAAGAGACGCTTCCTGGCTACAAGTTAACACACAGGAAAACTGAGAAGCTGTCTTTTGAAAATCTTTTTGCCATCACCCCATCTGTGTCCTTAATCATGTGAGGAAGGTAACGTACAACCCCCTTTCCATGTGAATACAAGTGAGGGCAGTCAGAGTCAGGAAGGAGAGTAAGCACACGTGGAGGCAGCTGGGGACTCTTCCTTCAGGAAGGGATTCTTCAATAACCTTGGGAGCAGGCAAGGTCTGGCAGCACAGCCCTACCTCGCAAGAGCTGAGAAACCAAGCAAATGTACTCACATGGGCAGCACACGAATCCCCTGAGGACTCATGTGGAAAGCAGAAGAGTCATCGTCTGATATCACATTAATCCGCGTAAGTGGGTTCTGCAGAAGGGACAGAGACACAACAGATGAGGCCAAGGAAAGAAGCTCCTCCTTCACAAAGGCAGCAAGCCTTCCCACCAGTGTGGCCGCCTCAAGGAAACTCTCTCCTCTGCATGTCTGTCTCCACCAGCAGCCCTCCCTCAGCACAAACAAGAGCTGCACGGTTGTGCTACAAGACCTGCCATGGTCTTACACACTTGCCCGAAGCAGCTGGGTGTGGAATCCCAGGTGAGATGGTTTGGTTTGAGCCACAACAGCTCTTCTCCAGGCCTCTGTTACCAAGGCCACCAAATGCAAGCAGGGAGCTCTATGAAAACTCACATTGTATAAAGGCCTATCTTGGCAAAGTGGTAACGCTGATGACAGCAGGCCAAGAAGAGCCAGCTCTCAAGCACTCAGAGACGACCCCGAAAGACTGGCAAGGAGCCCTGGAAAAAATCTTCCACTTACAGAGAGCATGCAGTTCAACACTGTTCCAGTGCCATCGATGGCAAGAAGAAAGTCTTTGTAGTAGGTCATTCTGAGGATCTTATCTCGGCTCCTAAGGATACCGATGCCCTTGAAAACAAGGTCATAATCTTCTCCGAGCCCTGCACCCCAGGTGAAAAGCACCACCAGGTCATTCACACATTCCTCCACCATCTTCTCAGGAACAGTTGTCTTCAGGGAGAGCTGGGAATAGTCCAGGGGGACGACTTGGAGATCATCTGGAAAGCGGCAAAAGAGGACCAAAGTGAGGTGGGCAGCAGCTCCACAGGCCGAAGGAGCTCCCACCCCACCAGCGATCCTGTGCTCCGGGCATGTCTTGTTCAATCTCCTGGACAAAACTCAAAGCACTCCACAAACAGTGGTGTCACGTACAAAGCAATGGTTTCTTCCAAGCAGAATTAGCACAAAAAGATCATGGCCATTGAGTAGCAGCCTTCTGCTGGAAGAGGGGTCCAGATTCCATGGTGATGTGGAGGGTGACAGCTGCTGCAGCTGCGTCATGCTCAGGCTGTCAAAGACTGCACAACATCCTTGACAGTCAGCCTGGCCATCTTACCCTGTGCCCTGACAACTGCTTGGGGGACATTTTGGCTTTCAGTGGCACTGATCTAATGCAGATCTCGGATTTGGACAAGGTGAAGGTGTTCGCTTGCTCGCAGCCCAAGGCCGCTGCAATGGCAAGCCAAGGCTCCACGCTGCCGCCTTACCAGGAATGTCTCTGTTGGCATGGCTGATCCTCTGAGCCTGCATAACTCCCTCCAACAGACGAAATTTCGGTGCAAGCACATCCCCGTTCAATTTACTGTAGTGCTGTCTCAGGACGTAGAAAACACCAAGGCCATCTATTGCCACACCCTGAAAGCAGCAGAGAACAGAGGAGCAGAAGATGACATTTAGATGCACTAACAAATGAAGGACTCACTCCTAAGATATGTAGCAGGCAAAAGACAACCAAACACCTCAGAGCTATGTCAGGTCCAGGGGACGTTGGGCAATTGAGCAGGCCCCGAGAAGGGTCCCAGGCTGCTGGCTGAGCCTCTGCCCTCCAGCAGCAAGGGCTACAAGTGGCCAGAAAAGCTCAAAGTCTCTCTTCTCCTACAGACAAATTCCCTTTGTTGCACTCCTTGTCAAAGCAGCAGCTCTGTCCCACCTTTGTGCCCTGCTGAGCCATTTCCTCTGCTTTCCCAGGAGAGGTTGGACCCTTGCACTTTATGGTGGGGGGCTGCCTGCCAGCCGATTGTGGAAACCATTGCCAGGCACGTGAAGGACTGGAAAGTCATCAGGAGTTGTCAATATGGCTTCACCAATCTGATAATGGTCAGGAACCAATGGAGAACCCCAGAGTCAATTCTGGACATGTAGAGGTCGGCATGGGTCCAATCCTGTTCAATGTGACCATTCTTTCTCCAAGACACTGCAAATGGGATCCCAGGCAGAGAGGGGTGTTGAACTTGAGCCAAGACACCTCTTCTCCAGGCCCCCTCTGTAGTCAAGTCCAGCAAATGCAAGCAAGGAGCTCCACAGAAAGCTGGCACTGGGGAAGGCTCTGCCTTGCTCGAGTGCTGTGCCAATGACAGCAGTCCATGAGAAGCCAGCTCCAGAGTCAGAGAATCATGAAATGGTTTGGGTTGGAAAGGACCTTAAAGATCATCCAGTTCCAACCCCCTGCCACGGGCAGGGACACCTCCCACTGGATCAAAGCCCCACCCAACCCGGCCTTGAACACCTCCAGGAATGGCACAGCCACAACTTCTCTGAGCAACCTGAGCCCAGGCCCTCTCCACCCTCCCAGGAAAACATTTCTCCCTAAGATCTCATTTCAATTTCCCCTCTTTCATCTAAAATCCATTCCCCATCATCCTCTCCCTGCACCTCCTGAACAAGAGCCCCTCCCCAGTTTTCCTGGAGGCCCTTTCTGTACTGGAAGCTGCTCTAAGGTCTTCCCAGAAGGGCCTCAGAAGGCTGGCAAGGACTTTCCAGACTGAGCTGGGGGGGCTGTCTGGGCTACTGCGAGCATCCAGGTACCAGGAGGAAGAGGAGGAAACCCCCACCTTGTTCAGGGCAATCTGCTGAGGCATGTACTCAGACACAGTGTCCCAAACTCTTATGACTTCTGAAAAGCAAAAGAAAGACAAGTCAGGCTCTGAGCCAGCGGGGTCACCACCCCTCAGCCCCATCCCAGCCGCAGAGCTGATGGACACAGCTGAAATCAAACCTACGGCAGGAGCACGATGTTCAGGGTCCGGGGCTGTAGAGCCCGGCTCTTGGCTGGCTGCTGCCTCTCAGTCTCGGTGTGAGCCCAGAGGCAGAGTGGGGCAGCGTAAGGGGTTTGAGCATGTGCACCCCACTGTCTTAACCACCCATCAGCTCCAGGGTGGGGAAAGACAAGAAGCGCCAGTGGGGAAAATCAGAGGCTGCAGCTAGATGCCCAGCAGAGGATCTGTGCTCCACTGCTTAGAAGGAAAGCCTCTGATTTCCAACACAGGCATTGCAGAGGCTCCTGGAGACCCAAGGGAGGTGCACCATACCTCTGCCTTCCTCAGACAGCACCCTTCCTTCCCTTCCCTTCCCTTCACTCCTTTCCTCTTCCCCTTCCGATGCCCATCTCCAGGGTTGATCCTCTTCCTGGGGAACAGTCAGCATGGCCTCTGCCCCACCAGGAAGGCAGTGCTGTGCTCCTCAGGGGCTCTGACATCCCTAAGGCCTCTCTGACTGAGACAAATTGGGGTCCCTGAGGCAGTCCACAATTTTGGAATCTGGTATCCTATTCAGTAACACAGCTGGAGGAGATCCTGAAGGCCTTACCTGCCAGGCTGAGCACTTTCAGTGCTGGGAATCTGACGAAGGGATACTTCATCATTTTGGCTGTGATTCTGACTAGGAAATGTCTTCCCCTGTTCCTCCTCCACTGCCCTTTGGGGAAGTGTGGCAGGACTGGGCACGGGTGGACTAAGGAAAGCTCTTGTCGTTGTGATGTCAGATGTCCTCCAGGTGGAGTCACCAGATGTCCTCCTGCTGGGCAACCACCATCACCCCTGACCTGTAGGGGACCAGCAGTTGGTGTCTCCTGGCATTGGAGAGGCCAACTCTGCCACATCTGCTCCCCAGAGCCCCAGTGCCAGTGGGGATTGTTTGATTGCTTTAATGCGGCCATCAAAAGCCCTTGGCATCCAAGCCAAATTCGAATCCTAAAAGCCTCCTCCTTCAGTGACCACCAGCCTGGGGAAGAAATGCTTTTGCCTTTTGGCACCACCCTGCATGTGACTTGTCCCTCAATCTGCCTTCCACTCCTTGCCACATGTTGCTCCCTGTGCCTTGAACCCCTCCAGTCTTTCCAAGCCCCCTCGCTCCCCTCCCTGTGAGCTCCCATCACTCACCAGCCCCACCCTGCACCCTCCTCCCAGCATGCTCAGATCTACCTCCCACCCCTCACCCGGGATCGCCCATGCCCTGCTGCATTCCTCTCTCTGGACACACAGCCCCGCGGGCAGAGCTTTCCTTGGTTTGACCCCTTATGGATGCTCTTCAGGGTCTGTTCTCATGTAGGGAAATGAGTTCCTCTCTGCTCAGTAGCAGGTTGAGCACTGGACACTTCCAAGCAGGGAGGTCTAACATGGAGCGTTGTAAGAGAGTGGACAGAGTACCTGTAAATGCTGACAAGCTTGTGGTTTTCCTTCGGTGCCACGATATTTCACAGTTTACGTGCTTAAAGCTTGCAGTTTAAGTCTTGCTGTGTGTTTTTTTGGCGGAAGAATACAGGCGGAGGAGATGTCACTATCCCGACTTCTCACAGCTCGACCAGGAAAACGCAGTGAGTGAGAACAGTCACAAAGGGGATGATTTGTGGTAATGGAATGCGTTATCTGCATAGAGCAGTGCACACCCCCAGTGTAACACAGATGGTGGCGGGAATGGTAAGAAGGGTGGTTTGTGTGGTCAGGAAAACAGATGATACCTGAAAAGCTCTCTCTAATGTGGCCTATTCGTCTGGGGCAAAGGACACTGAGGGGAGATCTCACACATCACCTCCGAGAAAGGTGTGAGCAGATGGGTGATAAAAGTTGGATTTAGGGGGAGTTTGTAATGGGACTTGGGGTAAAACAATCCTATTTTGAGGGAGTTTGAGTGGAAATGCGAGAATGTTTGAGGGGAAAGAAATGGTTTGGGGTGTTTGTGGAAGGGATTTGCGGTGAAAGTCATCTTTTTGGGGGTTAATTGTGAGGAGAGTTGAGGTGAGAGTTGCATTTTGGGGGAATGTGGGGTAAAAAAATCCTATTTGGGGGACTTTGAAGGAAAATTTGAGAGGATTTGAGGTGACAGCCTTGGTTTGGGGGAACTTGGGGAAGGGATTTGGGGGTTTTCTGAGGAGAATTGTGGTAAAATTTGTGTTTTGGGGGATTTTATGAGGGGATTTGAGGTAAAAGAACCATATTCCGGGGCAGTTTGACTGGAAATGTGAGGAGATTTGTGGTGAAAGTGGTGATTTTGGAGAGTTTGGGGAGGACAATGAGGTGAAAGTTGCATTTTTTGTGAGTTTGAGAGGAGATTTGAGGTAAAAATCACCTTTTGGGGGAGCTACGGAGGGGATCTGGGGTAAAAATACGACATTTGGGAAGAGCTTGAGGAGAAATTGGAATAGGTTTGAGGTGAGAGTTGATGTTTGGGGGAGTTCGGTGAAGGGACTGGAGGCGAAAGTCATCTTTTGAGTCAGGAGATTTGTGGTGAAGGCTGCATTTTGAGGGAGTCTGAGGGGGGGGTGAGGGGACTGAGAGGAGACCTCAAGCAGAAAATTTCTCCTGTGAGGGTGAGGAGGCGCTGGCCCGGGGTGTCCTGGAGAAGCCGTGGCTGCCCCATCCCTGGAGCGATTCGAGGCCAGGATGGATGAGCCCCTGGCTCCAGTGGGAGGTGTCCGTGCCCATGGCAGTGGGGGAACTGGGTGGGCTCTGAGCTCCCTCCCCAGGCAACGCTAAGCTCCTCACAAATTCCCCCAAGAGATGACTTTCACCCCAAATCCCTTTAGCAAGTCCCCTAACCCATGCCTTTCACCTGTAATCTCCTCACAAATGGCCCCCAAAGATGACTTTCACCCCCGATCCCTTTACCAGTGGAATCTATGCAAAGTCATCTGTACCCCTAAATGGTGATGCTGAAAAGCTTAAGACAAGTCCATATAGGAGAACTGGTCATACATTCTATGCTACTGCCTGAATAAAACAGACACTTGGCCTCCAGTCGGCCAGAGGCAATATTAGGGTGGTAGCTGAAAGCTGATTTGACAATCACAGTCCAAAACCAGAGAAGTTTCCTTCAGACTAAATATTACTCTGCAGCAGGTATTTCGCTGCTACTGAGCTTCACAGCAGACTTTCCATTAATTCTGTCTATACCCCTACTTCCAAGATCTGAACTGCAACTGAGATTTTTGAACCAATTAAGGCATATTGCATTTGGGACATTAGATATCATCTCCACTTTACAGGAACTATTGAAAGCTATTCCATAGCAGCCTTAAATACTTATGGGAAATTATCAGAACAATTAAAGGTTCAGCCTACAGTTTCTCAGCATCGGGCATGTCAATTGCACGAGATCTGTAGCCTTTACAAATAAGCAGCAAAATGACTGAAGTACGTGCACACATGTATCCAATATAAAAACGCCCTACCTTCCCGAAATTACTTCTGGTGCAGTATAGTTGGGGGAACCACAGCTGCTTCTTAAAAATTCTCCATCTGACATCATAGTTGACAGACCTGAAAGTGTGTAAGAGTAACTACTAAAAATTCAAAGAGCAAAATCATTTCACATTGCATACATCACCTAGAACAAAACCCTAGAAATTCCAATTGGAAAGTTAAATTTATCTTAGTAAGCAAGTAACACTCTTTGGAATTACTGACATTTTGATATGAGCGTGCCACATAACCCTCCATTTATTTATCATAAATCTGAGTAAAAATAATCAATTATTGCACACAACCTAGAAATATTTGATAACATATTCATTATTTGAGAACATTTATTACATGACAAAACCCAGTTCAATTTGGATGATGCGCGTGTGGCAGAGATCAAAGTTGCTCTAGGGAGATGGAGTAACATAGGAAAGTAGGATTTTGGTCATCAATAAGGAAGTCTTAAATAACACATTTACTTCTAAACACCAAAGTGGAAGATGCTACCACAGAATTGCCCAAAACTCTTTAAGAGCTTATATTGGCTAGGAGAACTGAGGGGAGCCCCTGACTTTGCCACAATTTAGACACCTACACTGCTCAGATGGTTCCCAGATCACTGCTGTTCATTAGTTGAGCTTTAGATACTCGCTCGGTATGGTTTAGCATCACTAAACAACTACCATTCCTAGGACAGCTGTGTCCAATACCCTCTGGTTTCCTCAGTGGAGGCTCCATGACCGAGACTACCATATGCCAGGGAAGTCAGTCTCCGAGAAGGAATCACACCTACCCTTTCTACAGGGCTGGGAGGGAGGTGAGAAGTACAGCTTGGCTAGCTTTCGTATTGTAACACACAAAAGCATTTATTAAGGTCTTGTTTAATACACCAGTCCTGACTAACTGAGCGCTACAGCTTTGATGAGACTTAAGTTGCAGGAAGATACTTTATACTTAATTTCTCCACCACATAAGCCATTCAACCCAAAGCACTTATTACACACAAAAAAAATCAATACTGTGATTCCCAGTACCCAAATAATTGAACTCCATGCTTTTAAAATAAGCTTAGAATATCAGCATTTCCTGTCACCTTTCTTCAGACGCCTCAGAGTGCTTTACAAGGTCAGGTATTATCCACTACGTCTACACGAGGTATATCGTGATATCGTAGCAGTACAGATCCCTTACTATGTTTATTGGTGAGGATTCCCAATTCAGACAGCTCCAAAATCTAGCTGCCAGTCTTCTCAGCCACTCTGTCAGAAACAGCTACGATAAACAATTAAGCTTTCTGATTAGTAAAGGCAGGGAGATGGCAAAAACGCACAGGAGTTTGCACGATTAACAGTTCTTAGTTTACCCTTTATACTTTTAATTATGTTTTTTCAATCACATTTTCGCAGTTTAAGTGAATTTAGAGCAGTTTAACAGGAGGTCTAGTGTATTTTACCACAGCAATGTGGTTCTTAAACATGGTAAACTGCCTCTGCACTCTACTTCCAAGAGAGCGAAGCAGTTACATTTTACAGATAGTGAACCAGGCAATAGGAGTGAATATTGAAGTGGATGGGTCAGGAATTTAAGCATTTCAGAGAAAATATTGCTAAGCAAAACCAAAGAAATCAGTTCACAATTTCACTCAGTCATAGAAAATACATGACAAGAAAGCCTGAGAAGCACACAAGTTCTACACATGTGCAGGAACACAATTTTGCTTTCCATTCACACTCTCCAGGTTCTTGTATTTTGTCCCACCATCCGGGTATTCAACTACAGACATTTTATTGAAACTTTCCCTCAGTAATTAACGGGATCTAAGTAATGAGAAATGCAATCAGACATAAAATAGCGATGCTTACCAAAGTCAGCTCTCTTGGCATTCATGTGTGCATCAAGCAGCACATTTTCAGCCTTCGGATCTCTGCATACCACCGTATGCCTGCGACAGCAAGCCATGCCAGAAAGGATTTGCTGGAACACACGTCTACCTGCATTCCAATCAAGCTAAGGCAGACAAACATTTTAAACAATTATCAGACCATGGAAGACAAGTGGTTTTTCATTTATGTGAACCAAAGGAAATTTTTGGTGGTCTAAATTTATCACTTTTAGTTTTGACACTTCATAGAGCAGATGATCAGAACCTGTAGCAGAAAGCTTCAGAGTTTACATAATTTTGTTTGTACCACAACTCTAAAATAACCAAAATAAAACATGCCCACCAACTCAGAAATTCATTGAAATTTCTTAATCATGCTTTTGAAATGCTTTAGGCAGATGTTACATACTCAGTAATTAGAAACATTAGCACCCAACCATTAACTTTATCTAAGTGAAATATCAATGAATTTTGATATTTAACCATACCATAAGATTTAAGTTGACAAAAGCTGCTGCTGACATGCAGCACAGAAGTGACAAATTTTAGATGCTGCTTAAGCTGTTAGCAGCTAGCCACAAACAGCAGATCTATCTGGGCATTTCCTACACACACGCCCGACCCATGTCAAGGTTTGTTCTAACTAACTAAAAGTATCCTGGCTATCTAAACCGTCTGTCAAAAGCGACTTCAGAGCTTCCACATAAACTGTTCTGCCAGTAGAAGAGGATAGTAAGGGCACAATGGTAGCTTTCCAGTAATGGGTTATACTGAAGAAACAGTCTTCAGATGGATACATATTCCTCCAATTTGTACCCAGTAATGGCAAATTAACTTATCAGTATCAGTAGAGAGAAAAAATGCTGTGATGAAGTCATACATAAAGATCTGAAATGTATTAACATACAGCCCTTTTTACTTACACAAAAACTTACAGTCTTAAAAGACTATTTTAATTGCCAGCTCAAAAGTTAGCACTGAACCCATACAAAAAAACCTCGATACAACTGAATGTGACAGTACCGCCTGCTCCTGGTGCCTGGTAATGTGGTCAGCACAGCTCATACCATTTTAGGAGGCAAACGGTCATTCTGTGACTGAGGCATGTATTTCTTCCCTTTCCCACGTTATCAGGCTGTGAAGGTCCTGCGAACCAAGTAAACCAACCAAACAGATTTCTTTTTCCCTTCCCAACCAGCCTCAAGGTTCCTGCGTGCCAGACTCATTACCCCCTTCCTCAGCAGCCTCGAAGGCCCCAGGTACACAGCCAACCAGGTGGTGGTGATGACCCCGTCACAGAACAGGGAAATGTAACAGCACAGAGAGCACTGGCCATAAAATCAAGTCTGAAGTGGGGAACCTGGACCAGGATTGCTGCTAGACAGCCAGACCCGAAACCTCCCAAGGCCAGGGACGTCACCACCATTGTCTCCTTCCTCCAGGATCGAGTGAGTGACTCATTGTTTCACAGGATTAAGTCCAGACTGCGATTGTTATATTGATATAGTAAACCATGTATTAAGATGTGACACAATCTGCAGATGGTCCAGGCGATTAGAAATCAAATGTTAAGTTTTATTATAAATTCTGTATTATGCTACTTGTAAATTATACTGCATTGATTCTGTTTGCAGAAATTCCGTGCTATACTAACCATGATACCCTGTTAAAAAAAAAAAATAAGGCTTTATTTATATAATTCTGCTAAGGATCCCCCAAAAGAACCCGTCTGTCCCTCAGTTTCAAGTGTCACAGGAACATTACAAAAGCAATAACAGAATGCAAGTCATTAATTTGTAGAGTTTGACTACTTCTTACCCTTCCATTTTTACATATATAATCAAGCAGTTCTCCTCCTGAAACGTATTCCACCACCATGAAAATGTCAGTTAGAGTACTGATGACCTGGTACCTGATAAGAGAAGGCATATGTTAGTTGACACACTCAGTAAAAGATGTTCCTTACATTTGGTTAAAACCAAAGAGTCAGATAAAAGTACACTTGAAAATATTTGCCAGCCAATTTGCAGCCACTGGAATGACAACGTTTTTCTAAAACCATTTCCACTCCTTTCACTATAATGACACCACCATCAGCAAGAACAGCAGGAAATTTTTATTCCCTGCCAGGAATATCAGTCTTTGTACTTTCAGAGTACTAAGCTTAGTTTCACAGAAGTCATTTGGACTAACTATGATGCTACCCCACAGACAGTTGGTGCAGTGAGGAAAGAATTCAAAAGCACTTTGCTACTGTCTCAAAAACATGCACTTTTCAACCTTAACATGCAAAAAAAACTGACTTTCCATAAAGAAAAAAAAAAAAAGTGTCCATCAAGACTAAAAAAAAACCAAACCTGCTCCTAATAGTAACAACTATTATCTTTGTAAAAGGGACCTGTATTTTTAATTAGTATTTAAGAGCTTCCAACTCTGGTTGTTATATTTTAATACTCCACTTCTGTTAAGTTTCAAGAAAAAAAAAAAAAAACAGCTTTCAAGTTTTGAAATACTATTTTATAGCCAAACTCCCCATGTGATAGATTTTGGGGTTGTTCTACAACCTATAAGTTGTTTAATTTTTTTCCCAGTCAGAAGTGTTCCATTTTTAAGGAAACAAGACAATGAACTATGATAACACTTTGGTCAAAACTCAGGTATTCTATTGAGAAGAGAGGAGGTGGCACTTGGACGAAAATGAATGTTTCAAGGTATTACACTTAAGCATACAAATATCCGAATTGCAACAAATAACTGAATTCACACACAGTCCTCAGGATTGCACCGTTCTTCAGAATGCCAGTTCCAAGACAAAGCAGAAAGCAGACACACCACCTACACTGGAAAACCATAGGTCATTAACAAGCATATCACTAGAACATACTTCAAGCAATAAAACACAACAAACTTACTATAGAAATGCCCTTTACAATCTTGTTCTTAACTCATTTTCTAAGCAGAAAAAAAGGTCAAATACCACCAGAAAAAGAAAACTGAAGTAGCATCTAAACCAGAGGTGGATGCTATTAGAAGCATCCATCAGGATCATATGTTTTATATACCTGTTGAAAGGACTTGTAAGCAAAAATCAAATAGAAGATTTCCGGCCTGCAGAGCTCAGTCTTGTGCAAATGTGTTACAGAAGACACTGTAGGCATACTCGGAAGCTGGTTACTTTCCTGATGAGATACTACTAGTAGTGTTGCACTTTAAACATGTTTTAAATAAGACCAGTGAGAGCAAAAAGAGACTAGTGCTTCAATAGGTCTGATGACAGCAAGCAAAACTTACAGTTTCATTATATGAGGGCGCCTGAAGAGTTTCAGGCTCTGAATCGCCCTGAGGATTTTTCCTACAACATCAAGGCTGTGAATCTTCTGTCGACTGAGGATCTTCACTGCAACTTTTATGCCCAATTAATTCATGTTTGCCAACTGCAAGGAATGAGGAAGTATTCAATCAGGGTTTTCAACTACTCTGTTAAAGACATTAATTCGCCTCTCTCTACTGTTCCCAAGAAATACAAGTTCAGATGTTTTGTCAGCATTCCACATACCCCTATGTGGAATTAGCTAATTTTTTTTCAGCCTTTTGCTAAGGCTGAAAACTAGACAGCATGTCGTTTCTTCTGCCCTACACCAACTTGTCCCACAATTCTATCATAAGAAGATGAATGGGATAAAAAAGAAAAACCTTACACTAATATTCAGAAGTCTTGCAGCCTGACTGTATTTCTGCACTGCTGCAAAGAAACACAGCGCATCCCAAACACTTCCATCCTTGCTCATGAAGAAAACTGTTTTCTTTCCCTGCGTAAGTCACTACAGACTTGTGGTGCACTTGAACACCCGGTCAGATTCATCAGAAGCTGTGATAAAACAGCAGTGATCCACAAAAATCCTTCTGCATTCAACAGATACTTTGGACATAATTAGCAAACACCTATCAATCTACAAATCTCACTCCCAAGACAAGATACTCCTGCTGCTTTTTGCCTCTATACTGAGCTAAAAATGCAATGCAAGTGAGAAGAAACTCCTAACAGAGACAGAAATAATTAGAAGCATCTGAGTGATTATTCATACAACAAAAAGATAGGTACTCTGTAAAATAAATCAGTTTGTCTAAATTCCTGCAGGGAAGTAACTGGGTAGTGGATTACCCAAGACCTGGAACTATCACAATGCCTTTTGTACACTGAGAATACAGAAAGGAAAAACTAGCAACAGCCACAGTAACCACAACACTGGACAGGCACATTTGCCCTGCTGAGGAATGCAGGACAAAGCCCACATCTATCAAAAGTCCTCGACAGACGACAAAGCGTTGGTAGCCAGGTGCCAAGAACTGTAAAGCCAGGTCGCCCAGAAGAATTATTTGCTTTTGACCAAACCTACAGTTACAGCAATCACACCCTCTTTGCTTTCTTCAGTTCATATGTGAATGAAGTTTTAAAGGAACCCAACAAATTATACCACGTATATTCAGACTGTGAGGAGCAATGAATCATGATTATAAACCAGCAGAAAAGAACATTCCATTTCAATTCCAAAACCTCTGTCTCTCAGTAACGTGAGCTGAAGTAAGCTAGAACTATCTGAAAACAAAATCTTTAATTACTATGTTAAAATCTAACATTCATTTTGGTTAGTAGGAAACACCCTCTTAGAAGCTAACAAAAGATCAGACACATGAATTTGCATCTTCCTTTGCTTTACAAAGTACATTTAAGCTGTTTGATTTAGTAAGTGGCATGTATATTCGAGCATTCAACAGCTCAGCGTATAAACATTCAGTCCTGACATACATTACATTATAGAGTGTCATTTATTAGCCAATTTCTGATTTGTCACTACATTACACATTGGAATTTCATTAGAATTCAGAAAAACATTAGAATGTCATGTAGTAACTACAACAATCTATGTTTCATATGCTAGGCACGTAAGAAAAGAGGTTTTCAAAACACATTTTTCATTCAAATTAAACACTATCATTTGCAGTTGACTGAAACC
The DNA here is from genome assembly GCF_017976375.1 of Cuculus canorus. Taxonomy (NCBI): domain Eukaryota; kingdom Metazoa; phylum Chordata; class Aves; order Cuculiformes; family Cuculidae; genus Cuculus; species Cuculus canorus. The sequence goes on along the minus strand of NC_071427.1, from coordinate 745,963 downwards.
AATATCAGCTGTCTCAGCCTTCAAGATTGCATCAAGCTTTGATTTTTTCGTTGACTGGGAGAAAACAAGATTTTCTGCTTCTTCAGCTCTGTTTGCCAACCGAATAAATTATTGTAAAGAAAACATACCTTGTGCAGGTGCACAGAGATCACAAAAACCTCTTCACTTATGACATTTCAAAAATGAAATCGTTGTTTTCTTCAGTATTTGTTGCCTCCCTTTTAAAATTCATTTTAAGATTATAACAAATCTAGCTTTTTAAGACACAAGTTTCCAATAACTATGTACTTCATGAAACACAACTGTTTTCTTCGATACAGTTCAAGATATCTGTTATCCGTAAAACAGAGGACGCTTACTGGTAACAGACCGCTGGCCAGTTTTGAGTTCAGCATAAACACACAACTGAAAGCAACACCTCCGATGATAACATCATGTGGAAGGGTAAGAAGCCTGGGTTATACTTCCTCAAGTTACTTCATACTGCCTTTTGACAGAGGTTTTAGCTATAAAAGGTAACACTCACAAATTAGAAGTAATCAAAAGGTTAGTCCCCCTAACCATCAAGCAGCTGTTAGTCCTTCAAAAGAATCGCTGCAAAAGTTGTTCACTTTACAGACCTAACATTTCCCTATATTTCTTTACTCTCCGGCAATACCAACTGCCTTCAAGCTTCACTATGCCTGTGCACAGCACCAAGACTTCCAAGATGGTGACTGAGTCTCAAAGCAGCAGTGACTTCTTTTAACCATCAAAGTGCAGAAGCAACCACGTCTAAACTCAGTTCAGCCAGTCTTCAACTGGAAATGGGTTATGAGGCCATTCAGAGTAAACAACACGCTTGTGAAATACAGACAACAGTCATGAAGTTAGGAGGAAAAAGCCAAACAAGCATAAATTGTATTTAATGAACCGTTTCTGCAAGACTCCTAAAGGCAAAGCCGAGGTCCAGAGAAATGCAGACTTTAAAAGTATGAGCTAAACAAAAGTTTTCATTTGAGTCTGCTCACCCAGCCTGGTCTCCATTCTGGCAATCACCTCCTGCAGCCGGCTCCGCTCCTCCTCCATGTCCCTCTGCTGCTGTGACATCCAGTCCTGGAGCACTGGGGAGAGACAGCAGCAGCACTGTAAGCACGAGGCAGGAAAGCCCCTCTGCCCACACCGTCACGGATAAGCTGCATCCGTTTGTGTCATCACACTCGGCACAACCCCAGGACATCAATTTGTAAGAGGGAGACCCCGAGATGCAGTGACCAAGGCAGACAGGGCTTTGCCAGCCTGAGCTCCCAACCTCTGGCTGACTCAGAGCCCAACCTCCTCCCCGTCTTCTAGATGCCCCCAGCCTCAGCACGGGGGACCCCGCAGCCATTTCGGCACAGGGGAATGGCAGATGTACCCTTGAGCTGCTGGTCGCGATGCTGTGCCCCCAGGGCCAGCTCCTGGGAGGTACTGTGGTGCATGGCCTCCACCTTGTGCAAAAGGTTGTGCACGTCAATGGAGAACTTCTCCATCTGCTCAGTGACGCCATTCAGAGACCTGCGGAGAGGAGCGAGGGGAGGGTCACCCCTGTGGGACATGCGTCGTCTCACTGCGATAGAGAGGGGGGTAAGCAGAGGGCCAAAGGCTGGGCAGACAGCACAGAGATAGAGCTGCTGCTTAGGGGAGTCACGACAAATATGAAACAGCTCAGCATCCCTGGAGGCAGTGCGTGGGAGACGGGATGGCCCCCGCTCCTCCTGAGGTCCGAGGCTGGTTCCTTGTAGGACAGGGAACATCGTGGCCTGGGACCAACAAGGGGATATGACACCAGCTGCTGGTACCTGGCGTGCGAAGCAGCACTAGTCACTGTGTCGATCTCCTGATCTTTCAGCTGCTTCAGCCGCTGGAGCTGCTCTTCATGGTCTTTGTGCATCTCTTGGACAGAAACCCTGTGGGACATGGGGAAGGAGCCCACCAGGGGCCGTCACAAAGTGGTGCTCCCTGTGACGGGCACCACGGGAGAGGCTTGGTCGTGGGGCTGAGAACCAGGTCCCAGGAGCTGAGCTGGCACAGCAGTCTGCCATGCGGCACCCCGCTGGCAGGCATCCACATTTGGGAAGGCCACATTTGGGGGTTACAGGCTTCTCTGCCAAAAACCGATTTCTCACTGACCCAAACTCAGTGGATAGCAGTGACTCGCTGACCTAAATAAAAGGGATTTAGGGGAGATAAAACACTGGGTTCAGCATCTTTCAAAATACAATGCATTCCCTCTGAAATGATGTCTCCAGCCAGATCTCCCTGGCAAATCCCACATTCCAAAAGCCATGGAGCTGCCCACAACCCAGTGCTTCTGGATTTTTCCTATCACCATGGCCCTGTTCCCTGGTTCCATCACTAGAAAAGGGTATAGAAAAGGTCTCCTCCATCACCTTCACCCGGCTCCTGCCCGGAGAGAACCCGCAGGGTGTCTCGGCACGGGAGAGGTGTTGCTTTCATGGCAGTATGGCATTCTCTACCCCGGGGGCACACAAGGATTTAGGAGCAGATCGGTGTTGCTGTGTGAGTGGGGAAGCTGAGGCACGGAGTGCATCTTTCTCTGCAGTCTGAGCCCTCTGTTGCTGCCCAGAGCGGTGGCCTGGAGATGTAGTGGCAATGGGACTGCCCCCTCCTCTTTGTCCCCCACAGGACAGCATTGTCAGGAGTACGGCCCTACACCGGCTCGCCCGTGGGGCCACGCTCTGCCCTCGCTAGCTTCGCACTGACATGTCTCTGTGCCTCCCGCCCTAGGGACAGATTTGGGAAGTGCCCCATCTCTCCCAGCCCAGGAGAGGTGGACAGGGCTGTAGGCAAGGATCTGGCAGAGAAGGGGAGCACAGCTAAGAGCCTGGTACCTGTGGGCACTCTCGAGGAGTTCTAGGTCCTCGCGGTGCCGCTGCTGGAGACTCTCCAGCAACAGTCTGTGCTGCGCCTGCTCCAGCTTCAGTGTCCGGACCTGACGGGTATGCAGGGAGAAGGTCTTTGTGCTGCCCTGGGGACAGAGCTCCCACAGCAGCACTTGGCGGCCACAGGCAACTCCGGACAGGGAAGTTTCTCCTCTCCCGTCACTCGGATGCAGTTCAGAGTGACTCCCGTGGGGTCACCATGGTCCCCATCCAGCAGGCGATGGGGCTCACCTGGCTTTCCAGCTCTGCCACACGGGCCTGGGTGCTGAGCAGTGCTGCCTGACAGCCGGATGCATCCTCATAGAGCTGGGGTGCGGGAAACCTCAGCCGCCTTTCCTGTAGCGAGCCCAGGGCTGAGGACACTGCCTGAGGGGGTGGAAAGAGAAGATTGAGGCCCTTCAGGATCAGTGGCTACAAGCCCCCCCAGAGGGGGCACACGCCTCACCTGCTGCTGCGGGACAGCCTGGAGATGTGCCCGAGGGGTGCCCACCTGCGGAGACACAGGGATGCTCTCAGGGAGGCAAAGCCCTGGGAGAACACCTCCTCCGAGCCTGGGAATGGCGATCCACCCCCAGCCTACTGCAGTCCTCTTCTACCCTTCCACAGCCCAGCCTCGCTGCTGGCCTGGGTCTCAGGTGATGCTCAGCAGCCCCTACTCCAGACACAAATGTCCCTCCTGTGGGGACGGGGATAAGACAATGAGTCCTCTGGGAGACAGTGTGTATCCTTCCATGAGGGCAGGGCAAGGAGGCACAGCTGGATGAGAAATGGAGGCTTCAAAGACCAAGCAAGAGCTGCCCTCTCTGTCAAAGGCTTCGATGCCCCTTCAGCTGTCTAGAAACAATCTCAGAGCATCTTCACTACCATACCGGAGAAAACCAGTTGAAATATAAAAGTCCTTTATCCAAAGACTGGAGCCTTTGCTATCTAATTAATGTAATACAGAGAGGTGTGGGGAGCTGAGTAAATGCTGCTCAGGCCATGCAGAGCTGTAACAACACAGCACTCACAAAGCACACATAGCACATGCGCTTTGGCCTGATAAATACAACTTGTGGTATCTCAGGGCTCTCCAAACACACTGCCTCCGCGAACATGGGCTCCCAGAGATGCAAAGCAGGGCCCACCCTTCCTCCTTCCGAGGGAGCAGGGAGAGATGCCAGTAAGCCGGCAGGGAAGGGCTCACAATCACCTTCCTGATCCAACACCTCTTGAGGGCACAGACCCACCTGAGAGCTCGGCGTCTCCTGCTCTCCTAGGATCAGGGCTGTGGGGACTGAGAATTGAACAAGTTTGTAACTCAGATATGGCAATGGGAACCATCCCCTCCCAGAAGGATAAGGGCCTAGGTCTCCTGGGCAGTGTGAGCAGCGTCCTGCTCTGCTCCACTGGCTGGTGATGGGGACAGAGGGTCAGACAGGTCCACACCTGCACCCCGACCCCACACACAGTGGTGGGACTGCTCTGCAAAGGAAGTCTGGAGGCAAAGCACAGCTCCTCCTCCATCTGCACCAGCTAGGGAGGAGGCTGGGTCCCCTAAGCCACTTTCAGTGGCCTCTGAACTGGTTCACACTCAGCCCTGGCCAGGAGGGCTCTTCCAGCACACAGCACCGGTGGGAGAAGTTTGGGGGCAGCAGCAGGGAAGGGGAAGAGAGACAGGACAGCGCGAACTTACGCCCACCCAGCAAGTTCCGTTTAGCCCTCTGAAAGCCCAAAGGCAGCTCAGTGCACCCCAGTACGGCATCCCCACCACACCATGAGATGAGGATGGTGGGATCCTGCATCCTGCTCTGACAATGGCTGGTCAAAGCCTGGGCAGCATTCACACAGCCAATGCTGCAGCTCCTGCTGCCCAAATTGCATAACCACACAAAACTCACCGAGTGCACTGGCGTCTCTGGAGGGAACCTTGTTTGCAGCCTCTGACGGGTGAGCTGGGGCTGCTTCTGGGGTGCTGAGCCAGGGGATTGGCTGCCTGCCAGGACACAGAGACAGAAGTGATGCACAACAGTATCACAGCTCAGGGAAAGGTGAACAGTCTTCATCCTGCTTGGCATTAAGTTTAAAGCTCACTGTCCCTCTCAACAGGGGATCAAACAGGTAAGAGCCCACCGATCCTTCAGAGCTGCCTTCCCTCCCAGTTAGAGGTCCCAGACCAAAGCCAAGCTGAGCACATATAAGCTGAGATCAAAGCTCAGATGCATTGCTCAACCCCCCTCTTGTCCTTCTATGCTGTCACTTGCCTTTTAATTTTAAACATGTGTACCACGTCCTCAAATCAGGCACTTCCTTGGTCCATGTCCCCCAGTTAGCACCGGCCCTTACTGGGCACATACTGGGAAGTGCCTGCATGGCCTCAACAGCCTGAGTCTCTGTGCTCACTACAGTGAATCTGCTAAACCTTTGGTTTCATGGATTAATTGATTTTTAAAAGAGAAATTCACATCATATTCATTTAACTCTTTCAAGGGATTGTAGAATCCAAAGTCTAAGACTACACCGGATATAAGAGACAGGACACCAAACCAATTGAATCCCAACTGCGTCATCACCTCATGGACTACTGCTTTAAACTTGCTCTCCTTGACACACCTGGGCAACGGCCCTGGAGTTAAAGGCCACGTTAAAGCATTATTCCATAAGGTTCAGCAGATCTTCTCTGGATCCCTTCTCCTCTGAGAACAGGGGATATGTGTTGCTTCTTGCCACAAGCTGACCCTATAAACATTTCACGTTGTGCCAATCACATTGGGTGGAAACATGAGCACTCACTCAGTGTTGGCTTCTAGATTATGTAGTGTTTTGTCACCTCTCTTCTTCCAACTGCGTTTCCTTCCAAGTCAGGTTTAAAGGATGACCTGACAGCTGAGACACAACTGCTTGGATTTTCCAGGTCTTCCATCTACAATTTGGGTGGGTGTTCTGCAGTTTGGGCTTTGGAGCTCCCACCTCTGTGGCAATAACACTGACAAGAGAAGGGCCTGAGATCCATTCCCTTACAGAACCGCTTACATGGCACACAGCAGCATCTCCTTTGAGAAGAAAGTTTTTCCTATGTCTTTTCAAAGCTTTCATTCCGCTACGCTCAGTTTTGATTTCCTGAGTGGCCCAAGGGCACCTGTCTTCTCAAAAGACCTGTCCCCGTATTGAGTTTCACACCTCCTCCTTAGTGGCATTGTTACTGACAACAGGCCAGGGCCCCCAGAGGCTGACCGAGACTGACCAGATTCCTACAAACAACATCAGGTGGGTGAGATTTGACATTGCTAGGGTTTATCCACCTTTTTTCCTTTAAAAAAAAAAAAGTATTTTTCAAGATTAACACATTTATCGACTATGGCACAACCTAATACAAGTGAAACAACTTTGATCCCTTTCTATCTGCTTCAAGGCTACAACCTACAGTAAGCTTTTATTGAAGAAAGACCAAAATCTCCCTTCAAGCATCACTGACCATAAACAATTTGGTTTAGAGGAAGCAGGAATTCTGCTAAGATACTGTAATTGCACTCCGTTTTACCTACACAACAAACAAAACTGTTTCTAAAGACGGTGCCCTGGACTCGTTCCAGACCAGATCAGACGCACGTCAGCAGCTATCTTTCCTTGACGTGGCAATTAGTGAGAGGAGTTCTGTTCTTCAGGGGCTCAGACCCGTTCCTCTGGATACAATCGTTGCTTGTGACGTTGCTGAAATATGTGACCCCGTTTTTCTCCTTTTCCCTTATCTTTTCTCTTTCTTCATCCTTATCACTTTCTTCTATGCCACTTCTCATGTCCTTGTCCATCTACAGAAAAACATAAATCAGAAGCAACACAAACACAGAAGGCTGCCCAAGATGCAGTGCCAGCTGAGCCACAGCCTGGACATCCATCTGCTACTCCGCCCACTCGCTTTTGGCCCACAGTTCCACCCTGTCCCTTCAGCTTTTAAATCACCTTCAGAGAGTAGTTCTCTCTGCCTCTCTGATTTCAGTCTCAGTGCAGTCCTAGCTGTGATCCTAGAATGGTTTGGGTTGGAAGGGACCTCAAAGCCCATCCAGTCCCACCCCCTGCCATGGGCAGGGACACCTCCCACTGGATCAGGGGCTCCAAGCCTCATCCAACCCGGCCTGGAACCCCTCCAGGGATGGGGCAGCCACCACTGCTCTGGGCAACCTGGGCCAGGGCCTCCCCACCCTCACAGAAAACGTTTCTTCCTAAGATCTCATCTCAATCTCCCCTCTTTGACTAACAAACCATTCCCCTTGTCCCGTCCCTGCACTCCCTGAGGAAGAGCCCCTCCCAGCCCTCCTGCAGGCAGATCCTGGTAAACATTAGGAATTACTGCAGAAGCTGAGAAGCAGCACCACATCACAGATCCCCAGGACTGAGGACAACCCTGTAAGACTGAGGAGAACCACATTGCTGCTGTGGGCACCAGCACGTGGAAGAAAGAGGATGTGAGGAGGCAGTTAATCCAGCTCTTTCCCATTTTCTAAGGGGACAAGGAGACAGCTTCTGACCACACGTGGCTTGGGTGGCTGCAGCCTGGCACGCTGCTTTGGACACTGTGAAAGCCTTAAAACAAACCCACAGCTCAGCACAAAGCCACTCAACTCTGATTACATTCAGCTTTATGTTCTGCCTTTTCCTCTTGCTATTGACTGCAGGATCTGTATCTACTTTTGTAAATATTTAATTCACTGCCTTACAAAGAAGACAACGAAGAAACAACAGGGTAAAATGAGAGTTTAGAAAAAGCAGCCCAGCACTTGTTGGCTTCCTGGGCTGGTGCTGCTCTGCAATACAAGGAGCCATAACAGAGGATAAATGCAGGTGCCACAATCCTGGTTGGAAAGAGCTCTGAGGGAAAGCAGCAAACTCCTCCTGGGACCTGAGCTTTGGAAGCTGCTCAGGGGCATCGGTTGCTGCACGGACACCTGCCTTCTCCACTTACTCTGTTCTTCTGGGAATATCTCTTGGGTCACATTAAGAAGTCTGTTTGCTCTTTCTAGAGATGACTACACCCAAATGCAGACAGGTTTTGTGAGAATCTAAACTTGCACTGAATTCCAATTGCCTCTGAGGACAATACAGGTAGGAGATGCTATTTTCTGTGAACAACGTACACCTCAGGTCATCCTGGAACCGGCAGTGCAGGAACTACGCTGGAGTCATCTGCTGCGTAAGGACAAACAGTAATCAATATTCCTAAGTTTATCCATTTGTGGCCATAGGACACAGCTGAAGCCTTAAACCCAGAGAGATTCACGAAGGGGCTCCACATCTGCACGAATTACGACAATGTATCTCAGCTCGCCTGTATGAGGGAATGAATCCTGTCCGTCAGGATCTAGGCTGCGTTCCAATTAATGCAGGTGAGGAGACAGCATGTGAGAAGTTGGTGCAGATAAACCTGTGCCAGAGCATAGAACTGTGGAGATCAGAAAGGTCCATGAGAAGAACGCAAACTACTGACTGGAGCAAGAATTCCAGGGCTCTCAAAAAAGGGGAGAATGTCCTATGTTCTTCCTGATATCACTTTGGGCTATTAAATATCATCATTGGAACAGATCTGTTTAGGATGATTTCTCTTTGCTATTCGCTGCTCAATACGGAAAGCTTTCAAATGTGTTTTTTGCATGAAATATGATTTTTAGCTAAAAGACGATTCTTGGCTAAATCAGATGATTCTTAGCCAAAAAAGGCAAAAATTCTGGATATGCTTTGGTATTTTTCTCCTTGAGAGGTTGTGTCTTTCTAGTAAGGCTATTTACTACCTCATCATTTTACACTCTAATAACTGCAATGGTAATTCAGCCCACACAAGCATTAGGAAAACAATACAAGGGCGTCTTCAGCTGCATCTTCATTTCTGCCCTGTGAAGCTTATCTTTCCTAATTTGCAAGTTATTTGCTCTCTGCTACCTTAAGGGAAGGCAGATAAAGAAAATAAGGACAATACGGATGGAGATGAGCCTTTAATGCATGTTCTCAGCTCCCATAGGACAGAATTCCCTGGTTGGGCGCTAATAAAACAACTTATCCTGGGCTATGAGGTCAACTCCCACACGGCCCTGACTTATTACTCCTGGATTGTGTCCTTGGCGTGCGGGCAGTGCAATGCCATTAGGTCGTGCCTTTGATTCTGGGAAGAATTTCATGCTGAGCAGCACTTTGGTCTCATGGCAAATGCTACGGGCAGAGAGAGTGGGATGCATTTCACTAGACTTTATACAGCTGCACCCCAGACATTCATCTAGGCTCTCTCTGGTAGAGATAAACAGCACAACCTGGGTGCAATCCTGAACGGATTAGGCTTTGGGCACATCTGTTTACCTCTACTGATATGAAAAAGCGTCCAGACAGCTGGTTCAGACTGAAATGTCCACTCTGCAGACATCTACTATGAAACCTGTAATAATGACAGGGCAGTGGGGAAGGGGCTGGAGAACAAGTCTTACGAGGAGCGGCTGAGGGACCGGGGGTTGTTTAGCCTGGAGAAGAGGAGGCTGAGGGGAGACCTTATTGCTCTCTACAACTGCCTGAAAGGAGGGTGTAGACAGGAGGGAGCTGGGCTCTTCTCCCAAGTGACAGGGGACAGGACAAGGGGGAAGGGCCTCACGCTGCGCCAGGGGAGGGTCAGATTGGACATCATGAAAAGATTCCTGTACTAAAAGGGAAGCACTTTTGCACTAGCATCACCAGTCATGACAACTTCCCCTGCCTTACATTCCTTAGTTTCATTATAAATGCAAATCACACTGGAGCGAGTGCTGGGATCCTTAGGCAGATGTCAATGGCTTTGCTCACAGAAATCTCCCCTGGAGTGCAACTCACATTTGTCTTGAATACAAGCATTGGAAGGAGACCAAATATTGTAGGGATCCATGACAACTGTACTTTTCTTTGTCCAATTTTCCCTAATAATATTGAGTGTTCCCTTCACCTCCCTGTTTGGAATGCACACACATAATTTCACTAGGGCAAGAAGGAATCCATCCTAGATGAACCCCTGTGCTCGCAAGCAGTCCAGATGGACCCTTCCTCCCTGTGTGATGTATGGGGAAGACTACAAACCGATCCATACCGTGCCCTGGAGGACAAACTTGTAGAGCATGTGAATAATTAGGCAGGACCAGAAGACGTGGAGCAGCTGCAGAGGTATCAGGAGAACATTCACAAAGTAGTATCCAAAGAAGGGCTGGAATATCTCCATGGAGTAATAGTAGGTGTTATAGAGCACTCTGCAAGAGAGAGGAAATAGCGGTGGAGGAAAAGTGTCTTATTAGTAAGCCATAACTAAGCTCAGAAAACTCTCATCACAGACCTCAGTCAGTCACATCCTTCTTATTTATAACACATGTGAGCCAACCCTCAGTTTTCCACCAGAAATACGAGGCAGAGCTGTAGGTGGAGGCCTCCTCCTCTGTTGTACACTTCAACCCTTTAAGATTCCTCTATGGACCCCAAGGCAGCCCACCCTCGCTCCCCCCAGCACAGCTGTGTGCTGCTGCAGCCTGTGTGAAGGGCAGGGACATAAGCTCAAGGAATGAGAAGCAAAGGCTGAGAAAAAGATTCAGCACCCAGCTGAATGCAGTCGGAAGCATCATGAATTACTAACACCAGTGTGCCAATGTGGATGTAATTGGCACAATATGAGAAGCTGATCAGGAAGGTAGTTGCAGCATGATGGATTATCTGCTCCTTGAAGTCCTGGTGAGAAAGGGGAAAGCAGAGAATAAAATACGTAATGCACCTTCTGCCTTGGTTAAAGCTTGCCTCCAGCAGGCAGCAGTGAAATCTCTCCACCACTGACTAAGAAACCTCCCCATATAACTCTTCTTACACATATAACTCTTCTACCAAACACATTCTAGAAATGTAGGCAATCGAGACCCTACAATGAAAAGTTTATGCTGTGAACTGAGGATCTCACAACAAAGAACACTCTTTCCCTTCACCAATAATGACGTGATGATAGTCCAAATCAGAAGACAGAATAACGAAAGCCAATGATTTAGTACAGGCAAACTCAACATGAAGAGAGGTTCCTTTCTGTCACCATGCAGTGTCCATACCCATCTCTGCTCCATCTCTGTGCACGCCTACCTGTCTGCCCAATCGCCTCACGCCCCCAGGCTCGTTGATGGGGCCTCACAACCACCCTATGCAAGGGCATATTTGCAGCCTCGCTGCTTGCCTACGCCTATGGCATCACACAGCACCTGTCTGTAGGTTCAGTGGCACCCAGGAACACACAGCTTAATTGGCAGAGAATCATCTCTTTTCCTGTCTCTCCAACCAGTACAGCCTAGAAGAGTCCTGGGAGAGCAATTCTTAAGCTCAGATTTGAAGCTTGGATTGAGAACTCTGCAGTGGTTTGCACCTTTCCGCATCAGGGTTTGCATTCTCCATTTCCCACTGACTGGGAATGGGAATTCCTAGGAACGAGCGTCGCCCAAAACCTCAGACTAGCTCTGCACACAGGCTCTTGGAGATTGTTCTCCCGACTGTTCAACTTGGGTCCTGTCTGTGCTGGATTCTTCCCTCAGGCTGCCACTCACCTTCCTCTTCACATCAAAGGGCAGGGTGAAGACCAGCGAGCAGTAGAAGGAGAGCTCCAGCAGGTAGTACCAGAACACGGATGGCAGGAGAGGCTGAGGGAGAGAGAAACAGTGAAACACCCACCAGATAAAGTGGAGCAAGGGCTGGGAGATTATTTGGGAGAACCAGCATTTCTTTTGTCACTATCTGTAGCACAGGGCATGGTCCATTTAGGAGAAACTGCATTTAACACATCCTTCGTTGCTGCTCATGCACAGGTTTGCCCTTCACCTATTTTGCTCTTTGCCAGCGGGACACATACTCCAAATGTATGGAACAGGATGCAAGGACTCGAGTGATCCCATTGGTCCTACATTCGTATTGAAGCACCATCTCCTTGTATGGTTTGACTTTTATGCTGAACTACAAGATTTGCCCCTAAAATTTCTGCCTGTGAGCAACAGCAGATTGTTTGGAGACGCAGCTTGAGGGATTGTGGAAGAATGGCTTGGTGAATGAAGGCATGATATAATAGCAGTGAACAATCCAGGGTTTGCTGTCTGTAGCTAGGCCTGACCTTGAGATAAGATAAAAGGGAGCAGAATACAAGAATGTGGAATCCAGCGCGGGAAAGTCCCGAAGAGTTGTGATGAGAACTTTGTATCTGCCCCTTTCGCGTGCTCAAGAGCATCTGGCCAGTTGCGTGACAGCACAAGGCGCGTGAACGACGGGACGTAACCAATTAGGATCTGTTTTGTTAGCGCGTGCACTATTGGGATAAGTATATAAGAAGTGTAAGGTGCATGAATAAATGAGAACGATCATACTCATATTGAGACTCCATCGTTACTCCGGGTCCGCCTCCCACTCCGACATAGTGCAACACTGCATTTTTTTACATTGCAAACACAGCAATCCAGCAAGAAACAAGGAGGCTGCTTTCTTCATGTAGTTCACATAGGGCCGATCGCTGCATCCCCACATGTAATATGTCAACAACTTGAAACAAAGACATTTCCAAACTTAAAACAGAAGACTCAGCCTTTGGCTCCTTTTGGTCTTGATGCAAATTGTGTGGCTAAAGTGTTCAAAAAACTCTGAAAGAGCATCTTTCCACTGGAATTTCACACAAATAGCAATCAAACTGCTTCATGGGAACTCAAAGGCAACTGCACTGAAGTCAGACATATTCCAAGGCATTTTTCATGCCTTCCAAGCCGGCAGAGTTTATAATGCATCCCGTTAAGTGCTCTAAAAAAAAAATATTCTCTTTGAAAGATTTGTACAGATTAACATTTTAAACCCTTAATTTTAAAGGGTTAACAAACAAGAGTGGAGCACTGCCTTTCCATTCCAGAGCTCCAACATAAGAGTGAAACGGTTCTTCCGCATCTTCTCAACTTCCCTGCTGTCTCCCTCCACGGTTTCCAACTTTTTCACCCGAGTTCATCTAGCTAGGACCTCAGTCGCACCCATCCAGTGCTTGCTGACTCATAAAAACTGTGCATGCTGCTAATGACTTCAGAATGATTCGTACTCTGTCAACAGACACATCTGGTCTCCAGTTTTCACTCGCAACTGCACAGGACATTCTTGCTCCGTTCTGTAACAGGCCCGTGAAAGATATCACCCAGCTTTGGAATCCTACGTGATAATACAGTTTACTCCAGTATGACCCCAATAGCGACTCATACACTTAAGCCTGAGTCACAGTACGCACGTGGAAGCGGGACAGCCATGCAAGCAGCTATCCCTGCCAAGCTTCCAAATGCCTCCTGTGTCTGAAGGCCACTCTGATGCTGCCATTGGTGCAGGAAATGGGAAAGAGGCAGATGAGAACTAGGAAAGAAGACATTGAGTTTTTTGATGCTTGAAAGAGGCAGTTGCTTGCCAGGGGATAGGGAAGAGGTTGTTATTGCTGGGACCAGAACGTGATCCTGGACATGGCTGAACAGCTCTGGCTTACCAACCTGAAGATGGTCTTAGGCTCTTCCAATGGCCATAGCCTCCACCCTCCTCATCCCCCATCTCCACCTGGAATCATTGTTCATGTCCCAGAGTCTTAGGACACAAATGATGGATTTCCAATCATTGTATTATACTGTCAGTCATCTTTCACACGTGAACAGAGGAATCTTAGAGCATGACTGGATATAAAGGAAGATGTGCGGCATATATTTCTAGGATTTGGACAGGCAGTTACAGGAAAGTTGTCAGACATAGCAGTGCAAGCTAGGATCTGGCTAACCTGAATGCTACTCTGCATCACTCACTGCACCTTCTCAAATTTCCTCTCCTAACACCACTTGCCACCTCATCACCGTTTCCTATACGAATCGAGCACTGCTGTGGCTGACTGCCTTCCTTATGCATCCTTACACCTCACAAGAGTGGCTGGGATCTCGAGTGTAAACTCAGACTGCCTTTCCAGGTGCCTTTTAAAATGAAATAACTTCAGCCATTTGGAAGCCCAAATCCCACACTTCACACACACAAGTTATACAAATGAGCAAATATGAAAGCAATATAAAGCTTGCTCTGTCACAGATACCGCCTGGGTGAGCTCCAGGACCAGGGAGCAATCGGTCCTGTACACACCTATAACACAAGGGATGGGGCATTTATTTGTTTTAGTGCTTTTCTCACTCCTTGGAAGAAAGCAAAAATAATTTGAAGAGATGTAAGCAGGAGAAGCTTACAGGCTCTCACAGCCTGAATCTCTTCAGAACACTAGAAAATTTCAAATCCTTTGTTATTTCCAGGTACGATTGCTCAGGTATAAGGAAAAGACAAAGCCTGACATGTGATATGATTTCCTAGACCAAAGCACAGCCTGTCACTAAAATAAAATCAGCACCAACAGAAAGGCAGCATGCGTAGCACAGCGGGCTTGGGAACCAACTCCAATGTATGTGCCATGATTACAATTCAGTGCAACAAGGAACAGTGTCTGTGAGAGAGGCTCCAAGGCTAACCTCTTGGAGAAGGAAACATCAAGCTGCGGGGAACCCACTGAAAAAAATGAAAGTTAGCTTATACGGTGAGGAAAAACTTGAGAAATCCATTTCTGTGAAAAATTCCTGCACTTTCACATTTTATTTCAGTCATGCCCCTTTCAAAGCTGTATGTGAGAAACACCAATACTCTGAATACCCATCTTCTGTGAAGAAGGTTAAATGCAGTAGTTGGCCTTCCAGTGGGTGCCAATATATCGAGATCATTAAGATGTTCTTCTGAGAAAGCATTTGCTCATTAGGGAAGAAGGGCCAAAGCATGCTGACCACGCTCAGACTGGGGAATGCGGCCCTTCGCGGCGAGTACTATGTAAATATCAACTTAGTCACAGTGAAGATAAAATTTGTTAATGAAAATAACATCATGTTATCTGCCCCCCCCCCACCACCAAAAAAAACCCTACACAGAAAGAAAGAGTATTGCAGTGTCCTGAGGCACGAAAGCACCACAGAGTGGTACCTCATTAAACACACACAAACGTACATAGGTATATTTTAGCTGAGACCATTGCTGCACAAATAAACACCACAATGAGACACAGCACCTTAAGGCTATGGCTACACAACTACACCTGCCACACTTAAGCATGTGGTACTTAAAAAGAGAGGGAAAGGAGAACAGACTAGGCATTAAGATGGGATAATAACTGAGCAGCTAAAGAAGCATCAAAAGGGTTTCAGACCCAGTGAGGAAAATCTGTTCCGAATTTCAGCCTTAGCAGTGAGACACTGCCCAAAAGCACTGTGCTGCACAGAGGCAGTTTTTAAAGATGCAAATGAGGAAATTTCAAAAAACTAAAGGAAATTGCTCTCAATAACCATCTTGAGTACATAGAGAGAAGACAGCAAGGTTGCCCCAGTCACATGCATGGGAAGCATGGCATCAGGTCCTCATTGTGCCGCTGTCAGTCCAAGTCACAGCACCTGTAAATTATTGACCCTCTAGAAATTCCACAGCTCCTTTCCATCACTCCTCTCTTTTCCAAGCCACTTTTTAGGACTCGAGCTACTAATTGCCATCCTTGTTTACATCTACTTTGAAAACTGCTTTATCGTACTTTGTACTATATTTAATCATTTGTCATTGCAACTTGAATTACTGGCCTTAATATGGAAAATTTCTCACAGATGCTGATAATTGAAGCAGGAAAAGTAGTCGCCACATCTGTTAGCAGAGTCATGCCACGTGGTGCATCAGCTGGAGGGCCTGTGAAGACTGCTACACCTCCAGTTAGCTCCTGCTATGAGGGACTGAGAAGCACGTGCAGGGTATACGTATTTGCTGCTGTTAGTCTCAGAGCCAAGTAAATTAACAAGATGATTTGTCAGGCTCTTAAGTATTTGGGTTGCTGACAAGAAACCAGCCTTCATCGGTAAATAACAATGCAATCTAGTTACTTTTTGAGGGAGAAAATATATGAGGAAAACAAAGACAGAAGCATGATTGGCAGCTTTTTTTAATAGACAAAACCTTCATTTTCAACACTTTGGAAATTTCTGCCCTCTGCGCTGAATACATTTTGGCCCTTGGATGTTTTTTCTGGTAACTATGATGATTTTGGATTTAAGACTCTCAGGAAAACACAATCATGGCCAGTCATCTGAAGTTTACTGTCTTTCTTTTTCATTAGCCATACCCTTTGTTTATTGAGGGTAGGAATTAATTTAGTTTTCACTTGCAGCCCTGTTCATAAAGCGGTAATTATCATTACGTTGCAGTAATTTAAATTAGCATGCAATAAAGCACTTCACTATCTGTGAGTCATTACATTTTCTCACAAGTGATCCACAAAGGGCAGCTACCGTCACGCATGAAAGGAGTGCGCCACTCCGAAATATAGTGCGGTCAGCAGGAAAATGAGCACGAGCTACACTGAACACATTAAGTGTACAAATAAAAGGAAAAAAAAAACCAAACTAGAAACTGAGAGTGTGGCAGCATATGCTGTAATTGATTCTTGCAAGTCCTGCAGTTTTCTGAGGTGCTCACTAAAACAATACTGCAGAGCAACTACTGCATTGAACAAAAAAACCCAAACGCTTTCAAGCTTAGCTCACCTCCAAACTTCAGAAACCTTTCAACTAAGTTCTAAAATTCTGCCTCAAGACTGGAGTAGTGCTTGAAGTTTGTGGGGCCTTTGTTTATTTGTGCTTTAAGACCTCTCTTTTACTAAGGCAGAAGATACTCTGCAAGTATCATCATTCCATAGCAGGTTTTCTTGCAAATGGCAGGCCAACAAAAAGTTATCGTCTCCACAAAACTGCCATTTGTTACAGGGAATCTCTGGTTGGAGTTTCAAAAGTAGAACAGCTTGGAGATACAAATTCACTCTGATATTTGCATATCTTTAATTAAGATGTCCTCTCACAAATCATATCAGCAAACAACAAAAAAAACCCGAACAGCAACAGAAAAAGTCCGTTACCTTTCAATACTCTTTCAAATAACAATAGCTACAAGATCAACCCTGCAAGAAAATGCACAATATCTGTGAACAAAATTTTTGTACAAGATTTTCAGAGCTTCCCAGGGGACTTGGATACCCGGTCTCATTGCTGTATGCAACGTATTCATTTCACCATTGGGGACAACATTATTCCAGCACAAAAGCAGATGGTAACCCACAGTACCGATAGAAATTACAGACATGGAAAACCA
Organism: Cuculus canorus; assembly: GCF_017976375.1. NCBI lineage: Eukaryota > Metazoa > Chordata > Aves > Cuculiformes > Cuculidae > Cuculus > Cuculus canorus. The sequence goes on along the minus strand of NC_071427.1, from coordinate 728,837 downwards.
GAGTACTCTTAGTGCTTTTAGACCACAGCTGGGGCAGCATCCGCTCCAGTTAGCTCAAGGAGTCATTCAGGTCAAGTAGCTTTAAACAGGGAAATTGTTGTGGATATTCACTCACGCCTCACACAACTTTCAGAACTGGCTTCCACCGAGTAACTTGGCAATCAGATGGATGAATGACCAGCTCCAAAGCACAGGATCATAACAGCTCTGCTCCCGCTAACAATAATTCCTCATGCTGCCAGCCACGGGCAATTCCTGATCTCCGTTTTCTCTACTGCTTCTGTAAAAGCTGTTCTACTTTGCATGATAAGTAAATGTTCCCACGCTAGAAGGGGACGAGAAAACAATCCCATGGCCAAATGACTGAGCACTGACAGGAATGAGATCGCTAAAAAGGACGGAGAGAACAGCATTGCTACTGCATTTAATAAAGTTTAGTGCTTTTCATTACATAATTACTGGATCGGGGGCTTATCCTTTTGTCTGGTTTAATAAATATTTCATTATCCTCGTGTTTCATTTTTCATGAGCAGCCACAGCTCAGAACTGGTCAGGCTGAGGTCCCCCCATTACTATTTCACTCCACACAAGATGACAGCAGTGGCCGAGCAGCCTCATCCGTTCTTTCTTTCTTTCCCCACATCGGCAGTGTACCTCGCAGCACCCAGCTGTTTAGCACAATCTAAATGATTGTGTAGCTATAGAACTCTCCTGCAGCAGGATACAAGGTCATATCCAGTCTCCACCAGATTTATGGTAACAAGGTCTGTGGAAGTGAGGCATTATCCACAGCAGATCCGGACACAGGCAGGGAGCGCTAAGGTCAGTTATTCATACAAGCCTGTAGTAGCTGATGGGATGAATCCAAGAGCACTGTGGGAGCAGGCCAGAATCATCCTGAGCTTGCTCTCCATCATCTCTGAAAGTTCGTGACTACCAGGGGAGGACTCCAGTTAATGGACAAAAGGCAAATGAGCCACCTGTTCTAAAAATGGCAAGTAGAGACCTTCAGAGGTCAACAATACAAACAATATTCTTCATTTCAGCTGCAGCCCTCAGCTCCTACATTTGTTTTCTAACTATGAGATAAATGAGGTCCACCTAAGCAGAGTCGAAGACTCCGTCCTCCCACTTGCAATTCCGTAATGAACTGGTACCTGAAATGGATGTTTTGTTCTGGTAATTTTCAATCAAGAAGATAGAATATTTGTGTTTTATTTTTGAACTGAGCTGTTTCTCATTGTGCAAATCTTCCCATTCCCAAATTATTCCTTTACGCTGCTGCTCCGCTCAACTCCCGGTGGGTGCAGTTCGAAATTTAAGAGGTGACATTTATTTGCTCCATTCCAGAAAAATAGCCCTAACTATCTTTTGAAATAAGAGAACTGGTGGAAGAAGGCCAGCTATATTGCTGGCTAGTAAAAGCCTGTTTCCAAAGTAGGAACCATTCCTACGTAAGAACTGAAAGTGGGCCATAGGGCTAAAGTAGAAATCACTGTCACGGCCTCCTCATTTACGAAACAGGTTAATTTAAGCCTGCAAGCCTGAAATTTAAGCCAAAAATAGCATGGTGCTGCAGGAATAGGCCACTACAAATCTACAATACAACCAGCCATATCATAGAATCATTTGCCTGCTAAACTCAAAACTGACTTGCTCCTATATCACGTAGAGCAGTTGCTCTGTTAAACAGATCTGGGTTTAGTGCTTGGGTTCTGTTCTCTCCTAGTAACTCTGTGAAAAGGAACCTATCAGGTACAAGTGTTCAGATGATCCCGTTCCTTCTGCTGCCTCTACAGATTTCACTGTAAGTAGCCTCCATCGGGTTCATAGATTGCCCAGGTACTCCAATAACTTTCGGTCTCATTACCCAGTTAATTTATATACATAACAAAATACTTCAGTCTTGACACTAATTCTTACAAAATTTTACATTGGTATTAATTTTACTTCCTAGATTTGAAGAGAGTATATTTTGTCACAAGGGGAATAAAACATTAGTTCTTCTATCCCACAGCCATGCGGCTTCATTGGAAATTACATTAACTCCTCATTAAGCAACAATAACAGTGCAGAGTTGGGATCAATAAAAAATTCATTGCCCTAAGGTGTTGAACAGTTTGGTTTAGTAACACCCAACGGGCCAAATACTTCAAAGTTCAGGACTGAAAAAAACCCTGAAGTTTTATGCAATGCTTACGAAATGTCTTTTTATTTTTCAAACATTATAGATCCTGATTGTAATGAAATAAAGGCACATGCTGCGGCACACCTCTGCATCCTCCAAGTACAATTCTAAGAATGAAGAACTAGCACTATTTTAAGTGTTAAGAACTTGCATCATTAAAAGTATTGCGCCCAAAATTACAACACAGGTAATTTCAATATCATCTTAGTTAATTCTCTCAGTTCTTGAGATTCGCATCTGCAGAATAAAACACCTAACACAGAGTATTGTCAACTGGTACACTGTACTAACACTTATCCAAGGGTCAGGTAGCCAATACAATAAATCCGTAACATCAGGTTTCAGGGATGGAGACAAAGAATGAGTCAAGTTTATCCCTAGGATGAAGTAAAGCCTGTGCACCATTACACACCAGGAGGGGAGAACTGCCCACTGTTGCTTTTTGAAGACAAAATGTTTAAAGCATGAAAACGCCAAGCCAAACAACAGAAAATAAAATTGCAGAGAAGTTCATGCTTTTATTCAGACTGTGTTACTTCTCAGACACAACCAATTCAAATCAGAGTTCCGCAAGCAATGGGGTGAAGTGCCCTTGGCAATTGCCCTCTTTGTTCTCCAAGGACCAAAATACTAGATACTATTGTGTGTATATCTATATAAAGAGTATATGCATATGTACACACACAAACACTAGATAGGTTGAGACCTTTTTCAAACAGAAGTGGGATAAAGGTTTTCAGTTATCTCAACAGCTAACTGAGGAGCCTTATAAACCAAGCATATCTTTACCTCTCATTTAATTAACAATTTGGGCCTTAAAAGATGAAATACAGTTACCAAAATGCCATTGGTCTGGTTCCTTTCAGTGAAGCCAATCCTTAAGTATCTTAGGAATCCAGGTTATATGAAACATACTAAGATGCTGTGCTTCCAACAAGCTACCCACCCAGTTTTTTCCCCACCTTTACTCAGTATTATCATTACAACATGGCAGCTTCAATACATTCATTGAAAAAATGTAAACATGGGTTATGGAGATGCTGGTTGTGCTCAGAAACCCTGACTGAGAACCTGGTGCCAGCACTGTTCCAGCTACTGTTCAAACACGTGGCAAGAGACAGTCTGTGTTCTGATGAGTTTATAATCTAAGTAGATGTGACAAACCAAGTGTGAAGAAGTAGCTTGTTCAAGGACATCGAGCAGATCAGCAGCAGAACAGCAAGGAGAATTCAGGCCTTCTGACTGTCAGCTCAGCGCCCTACTCACTAAATCATATTGTCTCTGGAAATAAATATATTATGAATCTGCAACTATAGTAATTCCTTCCATTTAAATCAGTTTCTTCAGAGAAATTGCTCTGTACAACCTTCCTGACACACACAGAAATCCATTTACTTAAAACAAGACTTATCCCAAAGGAAAAAACTCGAGAGAGGTCAGACTCCCCAGAACAAACCGTTAAGGAGGTATTAATACAAGAACAAACAAAAATGTGTTGAAACTTGGGAGCGCTGAGAAAAAAAGCTGCACTTCAGAGTAAAACACAACTGAAAAGCAGGAAAATAATATTTCTTCCATACTGGAATAGACACACCCTTCGTCTTTAACGCATGTTCTGTATGTACAAGCTGAACTTGGTCAAGACACTGTTATTAATGACACTTGGGACCAGTATCTGTTGTTTCCAATTTTGTTTTTAATGAATCTCAGGCATTTAAGTTGCCTTCCAAAGCAAATGGCCTATGCTTATTATTAAAGTATATAACCATCATTGCATGCAGCGAGACGCTGTGCTGTGAGAATGTCTTATGACTTCAAACAAAGCAGCTTGAAGGGGCACTAGGAGTGTGCACTGGGGCTTTGCAGCTTTAGTCTGGAAAGAGAAACCTTCTGAAAGCGTCAGCTTAGTACTGGAGCATCTCCCGTCCGAGGACAGGCTGAGAGAGTTGGGGTTGTTCAGTCTGGAGGAGAGAGAGAAGGCTCCAAGGAGAACTTATAGCGACCTTCCAGCACCTGGAAAGGGCTACAAGAAAGCAGGGGAGGGACTGTTCACAAACGCTTGTGGTGATAGGACGAGGGGCAATGGGTACAAACTGGAGAGGGGCGGATTTGCACTAGACCTAAGGAGGAATTTCTTCACCATGAGAGTGGTGAGGCCCTGGCACAGGTTGCCCAGGGCAGTGGTGGCTGCCCCATCCCTGGAGATGTTCAAGGTTGGATGGGGCTTTGAGCCCCTGATCCAGTGGGAGGTGTCCCTGCCCATGGCAGGGGTGGGACTGGGTGATCTTTAAGGTCCCTTCCAACCCAAACTATTCTATGATTCTGTAAGGATAGGATTCACATCCTGAGGAGGTCAGAGCAGGAACATCCATAAATACAGTTCTTAATAGATAGCCTCGGACCCAGCAGACAGGGCTGTCTTGGCTAAAAGGCTGAAGAGAGACACAATGTGGAGAACACAGAAGTACAAATGTTGTTCCTGCCTGACTTCCCTTCCAGCAATCAGTTTACTGCAGTGAAACTTGAACTTTCCATGACAAAGTGAAATAGAGAAATTCACTTTGAATTAAAAGAAAAAACAACTAGGAATCAAGTTGGATTTCTTCATCGTTTTTCTTAATATTGCAGTAACAAAGATTGTTACACCTTTGCATAACACAAAAGACACAGAC
>NC_071426.1:7205815-7209170 GCF_017976375.1 Cuculus canorus | reverse complement strand
AAGCAGGGCTGTGTGCCCACTGTTCATTAAATGCTAAACCATGACCTGTCATGCCATCTTCTTAGGAAGGTGATGTGTTTTGTTTTCAAAACAGTCTCCACTCTGCATTAAAGAGAGCAAAGTCTTATGCTTCGTGGTACTGAAGAGTACATTGGGCTGAACCCCTTTTGGGGTGTATGGCTAAACGGTACTGGCAAAGCCATAATGGTGAGAAGCCTCTGCTGGTCTCACAAGGTTTTACTGGTTTGGTGGGTGAAACAAATTTAATCAGACTTCTGTTAATTTCATGTCTTTTACCTAGTAAGCTGTTGGATATAGTTTTAGGGCAGTAATCGTGAGAATCCTTTGCCAGTCTGGCATGGTTTTATGTAGATGGTGGGTGAAGACAGACTGGGAGGAGAGAGTTGCCAAACACCTGGCCCTGTTGCATGTGTTGCAAATGTTTTTGCAGTTCAGCTTGTCAGGTTGCTTTTTGTAAAAGTGTGTTTCAGAATTAGATATTGAAAAGCCGCCTAGGGATGGTCCTGGGCAGGTTGCCAGGTGGCCCTTCTTGAGCAGGGGTGGTTGAACCAGGTGCTGTCCAATGATTAGAGAAGACCTCCTCCTTCCTTGTGGTGCGGTCATCCCGTAACCTGTCGGCTTGGAGGAAGAAGGATCCCTGTCTACACCATGACTTTTCAAGAGCCGGAGAATGATAATAGCAATTGTTGCTACTTGTGGGCTGTTAAGTCTACCCAAAAGGTGAATTTCAACGTGCAATAAGCCACTGACACTTTTTTCAATACACTTGTTCACATTCAGTTGATACATATATGTTTGTTTTGTCTATTTAGCTCCGCAGGTGATTCAGCTACAGAAGGTGTTAAGCTTATGATGTGATTTTTACAGGATTTTACAGAATTGAGGAAGGATCTACTAGTTCCTACCTTCTGAAGAAGGCAGAACAACACTGGCTATATTTTTGTGCTTGCATTTGGAAAAGATTTCCTTTGTTTCTAGATGACTGCTTCGTGATTGGTTTGATTTTTACATGGCAGTTTTAAAGCACATTCATAGTAGTTGAGGCTGCTGGTCTAGGACACAGAAGGTGTCAATAGAACAGCTGCCCCTAGAGGAAAGAGGTGACGGTATTGCTGATTCCTCTGTGCAAGCTTCAGTTGTCTTTGGAGCCTTCATGAGCCTTTTTAGCTCACCTGGCTGAGAGCCATCACTGTTCAGCAGAAAAGTCAACATTTTCTGATAAGCTAATGAATCAAATCAGCATGTGGAAGGATCCAGTGTAGGCAAGAGGGCCTGGAACTTTGGTGACGAGGGCAGGGGAGAAAGACCTCTCTGTCTCTGTGTCAGCAAGCTATTTAAGCAGCTCAGCCAGTCCTAGAGTGGGATCTTTTGAAGTATGACTGTAAAGCAGTTTTGATCTTCACTGCGAAGAACTATTTCCAACAATTTTTAGCCCATCCAACATGTGAAAGCTTTCTAATGGTATGGTTAGCATTTGGCCCTGAAGCTGCTAGCATCAGAGTTTCTTCCTCTGGTTTAGTGGCTAAAGGTGACCAGTTATCCTGTTTTGGGAAGTGGTGTTTTTCTGGTCGGGAAGAGCATACTTTTATGTTTAAGAACACTTCAGTCTTGACCTAATACAATTATAACGAGGACTGTAAAGCAGCTTAGTAATCACGTTTCATCATTTATACCTCTTTCAGCAAAGGCAATGTTTTGAGTTTACACCTGGTGCAGTTAACATTTGGTGATCGAAAAAGTTTGGCATCCAACAAAGTCGTGTATGAGATAAGTGGAGCACGTCTGTGAGAAGGTGAAAACTGTAAGTTCCTCTAATCGAGTATCAGTGAAGTTGGCAGGGAGAATGTTTACCATCAAAAGTCAGAGCAGCCTTAAAAAAACAAAAATCCTTTGCTGAGCCTTCCTGCGCATGGTCTTTGTGCATCCTTTTTGGAAACAAGTCGTACAGTTTTATACTGACACACTGCGTATTCCCACTGGATGCATCTGCAAAGAGCCTGTGTACATTAAATTCCTGAAAAGGAAGCAGCTTTTACAAAAAAAAATTATTCTGGATTTGAACACATCTAATTAATGGCATGTGTGGGAAAAGAAGACAGGGTTTTGAAGGGCTTTGTTTTGCAGACTTGAATAAGCTTCTGTCTCTTTCCCTTTCTTAAAATAGGGTCAAATAAAGGTATCTCTTTATTCTTTTCTGATCTTTGGGATTATGTTCTTGGTTTTCTGTTGAGCTCTGTCTGTTTGCCTTCAGAAATAAGCTCAAGGGAAGTGGATACAATACAATATGCATCTTATATTAGATAGATATATTCTTTCCTATTGAGGTCAAACGGGTGTCTTTATCTCAGAATGACCTTTTCTCTCATCTTTTCTTTTTCTCTAGGGTTTGGAATGCTGTAAAGAAAGGTTCAGTTTAGATCTTGCGAGTGGAATTCTTCCCTGGAGAAGGCAAACCAGCAATATTAAATTACTGAGCTGTCAGACCATAGAAGACTTCTATGACAATGTTAACATAGAGGATAATACTCATGAAGGTTTGTTCTCATGTCCGTGCCATCTAAGCAATGAATACTGATCTGTACCCACAGTCTACAAGTCTTAAATATCTGTGTAGACTGGTTTCTTGTGTTTATTAAAAATATATATTATGTGGGACTTCATTCAGGAAAATAAGAGGGGTTATTTTATGCTTGCTGACATGCTGTAGTGATGTATGGCGCGGTCATCAGTTGTTTTCTTCCTTCAGCTGCCTTCTTCTGACCAGGAAGCCCATTGTTTGGCAATGTTACCTGTGTCTTTCATTCCCTTCCAACCTCTTATCTGCATCTGCATCCAGCTGGCGGTTGGTCACAAGCAGTGACCAGGGCTCAGTACTGGGGCTGGTTCAGTTTAATATCTGTAACAATGATATGGATGCGGGGATTGGGTGCACCCTCAGTCAGTTTACAGATGACACCAAATTGGGTGGGATTGTTGATCTGCTGGAGGAAAGGAAGGCTATTCCTTACTCTGTGAGGGTAAGGGATATACCCCACACGTTGCTTATACCCAGAGAATGTGTTCTCCCTAGAGGAGACTGATCCCTCCACCCTCCGCTTCTTGAGAGAAATGGGGTCTTCCACGCACAGTCCCTAAAACCAGGGGGTCAGAAAGTGACACTACCAGTGGTGGATCTACATGCTGGTTTAGATCCAGTTTTAATCATTCAGAGCAAAGTTGTATTGCGAGGACCCCATCAATTACATTATTTTACATCCTCTGGAAATGAAGAAGAAAACCAAGCGTAGAATTTGTTTGTTTTATTAATTAAGCACTGGATGTTCTGAATGTCTAG
>NC_071426.1:7102428-7205715 GCF_017976375.1 Cuculus canorus | reverse complement strand
TTCCCAAGTTATTTCCAAGCTGGAGCTGATACCAGAACATCTGACTGGAATCTAATGAGTCTGCGTCAGGCTTGCAAAATAAACAGCGTAGGGGGCTAGGCCTACTTGCCAAGGAATTTATTTTTAGCTACCACACAGCGCAGAATTTTTATTTGCCCTAACACACTTCTACAAATCTGAAATCCATGTCTCCTCAAACATTTATAAATTTTTCTTTTTCTCCATTCTGCCCTCCTTTTTCAAGTTAATCAGGGATCCAAGCCTTAACTCATGACTGCGCAGGTAGTCCAACAGATGGGAATGAAGATGGAGCAACTTTCCTCGACTTCCTCAAGAGTTCTGTTCTTGCTCCTCCAGCACTGCTCTATTTCTTCCTGGACAGTCAGTCCCTGACCGGGCTTCAGCCGGAGACAATGATAGTTTTACAGTCTCCACAGTGGGCCTAAAACATTACTATTTGCATGAAACTGGCAGGATACCATAGCAATTACACATGGGGATGAGCATAAAATGAGCATAAAATGTTGTCTGACACCAAAAGCAGTGCAACAGAAGAAACTGAGCCAAACTCTTTAGGCATTCTCAAGAAAGAGATAGTAAAAACTCACCTCCTTCTGGAAACCGGTGCAAGTCACATGGATGACTCCAGAGCTCAGCAAGCACACTCCATCTGCAGAAACAACAAACGTTGGACAACTTTCCAGACTCTCGGAGTTATGTCATGATTAGTTTACATTTTTCAAACAGCAGTAACCAGAAAGATAGAACTGACTACCCATTGTCTTCATCAGATCACTTACAAGTTTGTTTCAAAATAAAAACCAAACTGCTGTGCATAGAAATCTTACCTCTAGTGCTACTGAGGTGCTGCGCTTTGAGCTTCAGCTCAAAGTCATTTTATAACCATCACTGCTTCACAGACTACATTACAAAAGCACAAAAATCCAAAACACAGTGTGCCACCAGATACAATTCACAATCTTAAACGTCTTGGTAGTACCACATCATCAAGTCTGGGTTTGTGGGGCTTCGGGGTGTTCAGGTTTGCATTTTGAGTGACAAACATTGAGTGAGAGAACCAAAAAATGGCATCTGAGCTCAATTTAATTTCCTCACTATTAAAAGCAGTGAAATACCTACCAAAACTATAGCCGCTTGCATTTAGGATCTGGTCAGGCGGCAGTTAAGAAAGTGGCACTCCCCAGGTTAGACTTGGCTTGTAGACCACAACATCCAAAATGGGGTCTGGACAAACCATGCTTGTTAATTTATCCAGTGCCCAGAAGGCAAAATAGGGGCAATCGAGAAGGAATTTTTCTGGCCTTAAAGTGCATAAGCTAAATGCCAACATTTACAGGAATTATTTGTAATGATAGTGAAAACAGTTAAATAAAATTCTACCTTATTGAATCTGGCATTTCAGCATCGTACCAGCGATTAAGCTCAAACGCCCAAATAAATAGATGTTTTTTCCCGACCGTATGTATTCACCAGCCAAGAAAAGATCAAGATGCTGGTGTAAGGAGATGTCACTGTAAAAGACAAGACATTGTGTCTTACTAATAGAAAATACGATACACCTGATATTTTTAAAACACCCCTCTCTACTTTGTCTGATATAGAAATTGAAAACATAATGCTTCCTTACTAAGAATAATAGAGAAAAATACCGAAGAGCAAACATGCTCTAAGAATAACCTCTTTCCAGCAGATTCACAATGAAAGAACACTCAGTTCACAATCAGTATAAAAACCCTCAAATCAACAAACAAGTAATTGCAGTAAAGATTTTAACATAACACATTCAGAACATTAGACCCCATTTCTCTCAAGAAGTGGAGGGATCAGTCTTCTCTGGGGAGAATGCATTCTCTGGGTATAAGCAAAGTGTGGGGTATATCGCTTACCCTCACAGGGTAAGGAGGAGCCTTCCTTCCCTCCAGCAGATCAACAATCCCACCCAACCTGGTGTCGTCTGCAAACTGACTGAGGGTGCACCCTATCTCCGCATCCATATCATTGTTACAGATATTAAACTGAACCAGCCCCGGTACTGAGCCCCAGGGAACACTGCTTGTGACCAGACGCCAGCTGGATGCAGATGCAGATAGAGCTTGGAACGGGCAATGAAAGACACAGGTAACATTGCCAAACAATGGAGAGAATGGGCTTATTGGCCAAAGAAGACAGCTGAAGGAAGAAAACAACTGATGACCCCACCATACATCGCTATAACATGTCAGCAAGCATAAAATAACCCCATCTATTTTCCAGAATGAAGTTCCACATAATTTTAGCACCCTGTATGTATATATGGGGGGGGGTTTGTTTGTTTGGTTTTTTTTTAAAGAAACACAAGAAACCAGTCTATACAGATATTTAAGACTTGTAGACTGTGGGTACAGACCAGCATTCACTGCTTAGAAGACACAGACATCAGAACAAATCTTCATTAGTGTTATCCTCTTGGTCAACATTGTCATATAAGTCTTCTACCGTCTGACAGCTCACTAATTTAATATTGATATTTTGTCTTCTCCAGGGAAGAACTCCACTCGTGAGATCTAAACTGAACCTTTCCTTACAGCATTCCAAACCCTGAAGAAAAAGAAAAGACAAGAGAAAAGGTCATTTTGAGATAAAAACCCCCTTTTGACCTCAATAGGAAAAAATGTACCTATCTAATATAAGATGCATATTGTATCGTATCCACTTCCCATGAGCTTGTTTCTGATGGCAAATAGACAGAGTTCAACATAAAACCAAGAACATAATCCCAGAGACCAGAAAAGAATAAAGAGATAACTTTATTTGACCCCATTTCAAGAAGGGGAAAGAGACAGAACCTTCTTTAAGTCTGTGTTTTGGTTAAACAAAGCTCTTCAAAGCCCTGTCTTCCCACACATGCCATTAATTCAGTGTTCGAATCCAGACTCACTTTTTTTGTAAAAGCTGCTTCCTTTTCACGAATTTAATGTACACAGGATCTTTGCAGATGTATCCAGTTGTGTTGGGAAATGGTTAAGTGAAAAAGGACATGAGAATGTTGAAAAATGGATCGAGGAATGGTTAAGTGAACAAGGACATGATTTAACAGAAAAGCTTTGTGAGACACGTATTGTGTAAGTGGAAACCTTGTTAAACTTTGAGTGAAGATATGGACTGAAAGAACAAGAAGGCATACAAGGAGGAATCTCTAAGAAGAAACTTCTGAAGGACAAGTGAATCTTTCCCAAGGGAACAGGATGGAGCACCAAGCCCAGCTGCAACTGTAATATAACTGCAAGTAGATAAACGGAACTCGAAGTAGCAACATAGTATTAATGAATTAACAAAGGACAATGAATCAATAGAGAACAAATAGTTTTAAGTAACTAATCATGTATAAGGTGTAACAAATTATAAAGCACAAAGCATCTTTTGAATGTTAGGGTATATAATCCAGGCTGATTTTGAATAAAGTTGAAGCTTGCTTTATCACTCACACTGAGTTGTCCGCTTGCTTCCCTCGCCGTCGACACAGTTGGAACACACAGTGTGCCAGTATAAAACTGTACGACTTGTTTTCAAAAGGATGCACAAAGACCATGCGCAGGAAGGCTCAGCAAAGGATATTTGTTTTTTCAAGTCTGCTCTGACTTTTGACCACAGAATCATAGAATCACTAGGGCGGAAAGGACCCACTGGATCATCGAGTTCAACCATTCCTAGCAATCCCTAAACCATGCCCCTCAGCACCTCATCCACCTGTCCCTTAAACACCTCCAGGGAAGATGACTCAACCACCTCCTTGGGCAGCCTGTACCAGTGCCCAATGACTCTTTCCACAAAAAATTTTTTCCTGATGTCCAGCCTGAACCTCCCCTGGTGGAGCTTGAGGCTGTCCCCTCTTGTCCTGTACCCTGTCACTTGGGAGAAGAAGCCAGCTCCCACCCCTCCACAATCTCCTTTCAGGTCGTTGTAGAGAGCAATAAAGTCTCCCCTCAGCCTCCTCTTCTCCAGGCTAAACAACCCCAGCTCCCTCAGCCACTTCTCATAAGACTTGTTCTCCAGCCCCCTCACCAGCTTCGTTGCTCTTCTCTGGACATGCTCCAGAGCCTCAACAACCTTCTTGTGGTGAGGGGCCCAGAACTGAACACAGTACTCAAGGTGCGGTCTGACCAGTGCTGAGTACAGAGGGAGAATCACCTCCCTGGACCTGCTGGTCACACCGTTTCTGATCCAAGCCAAGATGCCATTGGCCTTCTTGGCCACCTGGGCACACTGCTGGCTCATGTTCAGTCGGCTGTCAACCAGCACCCCCAGGTCCTTCTCCTCTAGGAAGCTTTCTAGCCACACTTCTCCTAGTCTGTAGCACTGCATAGGGTTGTTATGCCCCAAGTGCAGGACCCGACATTTGGCCTTGTTGAACCTCATGCCATTGGCCTCAGCCCAGCAGTCCAGCCCCTTCCAATCCCTTTGCAGAGCCTCCCTACCCTCCAGCAGATCCACACTTCCACCCAGCTTAGTGTCATCTGCAAACTTGCTAGGGGTGTACCTGGCCTTCATCCAGGTCATCAATAAAGACATTGAACAGGACTGGACCCAGTACTGAGCCCTGGGGAACCCCACTTGTGACTGGCCTCCAGCTCCATTGACCACCACTCTCTGGGCCCGGCCATCCAACCAGTTTTCAACCCAGGAGAGTGTGCACCTGTCCAGGCCAGAGGTTGACAGTTTCTGAAGCAGAATGCTGTGAGAAACTATGTCAAAGGCTTTAAGGAAGTCCAAGAAGACTACAGCCACAGCCTTTCCCTCATCCAGTAGTTGAGTCACTTTGTCATAGAAGGCTAAACATTGGTAATCATTATCTCTCCAAGGAAATGGTAGAGCGACCTTCCAGTACCTGAAAGGGCTACGGGGAAGATGGGAAGGGACTCTTTAGCAGGGAGCACAGGGATAGGACAAGGGGGAACAGTTTGAAGATGAAAGAGGGGAGATTTGGATTATAGAGATAAGGAGGAAATTCTTTCCCGGGAGGGTGGTGAGGTACTAGCACGGGTTGCTCAGAGAAGTCATGGATGCCCCAGCCCTGGAGGAGCTCAAGGCCAGGCTGGATGCGGCTTTGAGCAACGTGATCCATGTAGGTGTCCCTAACGCTGCCTCCCACGGTGGGGAGCTTAGAACTGGATGGTTGCTCCTGACCCAAACCATTCCAGGAGTCCGGGAGATGCCCTGAGGCAGCGGGTGCCCCCCCCGCACCGCGCGCCCTCCCACTGGGGCCCATGGCAGCTGCGGTCCGAGCCCGGGGGCGCCGCCTGCCGGCCCCGCTGCCCGGCTCCCTCCGCGGGAGGCGGCGCCCGCGCTGTTCGCGAACGCGGCGGGTCCCGCTCGGCGCGGGGCGAGGAGAGCGCGGGCGGCGCCTCTGCCGGGGAGCGGAGCCGGCGGCCCGGCCCGGGACCGGAGCAGGGGGCGGCCCACTCCTCCTGCCGAGCTGGCCGAAAGCGCCGCTGACCGCACCGGACATGGCGGCCGCGGCGCCGGAAGCCGCCCCGGAAGCCTTCCCCTCGCTCCCGTGATGCCCCGCGGCGCCCGCCCTGGATGGCCGCGGCGGGGCGAAGCAGAAGCGAGCCGGGGGCAGCGTGTCCTCCGGGGTGGGTGCCGTTCCCGGGAGAGCGGCTGCCGCTTCGCCCGCGACCTCCTCAAGCCCGTCCTGTAGCGGCGGCAGCAGCTCCCGCTGCCCTACGAGCGGCTCGGCTGCTTCTGCCGCCGGGTGAGCGGTCGGGAGGGAGCCCCGGGGGCCGTTCTGCCCCGGTTGCGCGTGTCTGAGCGCGGCAGCCGCTCCTTGAGCCGAGCGCTCGCTGGGGCCGCGTCCTTCGGTGCCCCCGCGGCGGCGTTCGGGAACGGAGCTCCGGGTGAAGGGCCGGGACGCCTCAGCCGCTTCCTGGGGGTCTGTCGTTGTCCCCCTTCCTGCTCAAAGCCCGTCACTGGTTTGTTACTCAAACGGCTCGGAGAAGAAAGCGGTGTGAGGTGTCTTTGGAGTGGGGGCTGACGTTTAAGAAATGGGGCTTGTAATTCCTATGGGAGTTGATCAGTGGTGTGATTCCCATTCACCCTGAGGAGCAACAGAGCGGCCTTTTCTGTGTTCCTCTTGGGTGTCCTGATTCTATATGCGGGTAATGATGTCTCAAAGGGGCCGGTTGCTTCCTACTCACTTCCCCAACTGAATATGATGTTACCGTGGTGAACGGTTGATGTATTCTGTTATACTTGAACTATGAATGCAGCAATGACGTGGTGCTGGGAATGAAAGAAGACAAGATGCTTTTTGTTGTTGTTGTTATGAAGAGTTTTTTAGGTTAACAAGTTTAGTACTATAAGTTATCCAACTAAAATATTGGCTTCTATGTGTCATGATATTGTTTTTATTTAATCCCTTAATAGAAAGGTTCTGGTGGTGGCAGAGGGACTCGCTTACATTCTGTGTTTGTACTTAAGCTGCAGGTTCACAGCTGTTCCACCTTTGTGACAAAGTGCATGATGTCTTGTGCCAGAAGCTCTGGTTCCTCAGAGGCAGCAAAATGCCCTCCACGTGGCATGTAAGAGTAAGTGAGGAGGTTCTTGGAGGTCTCCTTTGCCCAGGCACGCGGTGGATGTGCTGGCTCCTGAGGGAAAGCTGCAATCCCTCTGGGAACATACGCTCCATCCCTAGAAGACTTGACTGAGTTAACTGCATCTTTGATAGAAGTGCTGGGGAGGGTCTATAGGAACCCTCTGACTTTGGTGGCTGCCACAGTTAGCCGAAGAAGTTTCACCACAGCATGGGACATGATTCTTGTCCCCATCTCTTGTGTTCAGTCACCAGAACTCATTGCTTCTCAAACACAGCTGGTATTTGCTCAACCCTATATGTTTCTATATAGGGTAAGCAGTTAATATACTCTGTTCATAGTGATCTAGAGAAGGTTCATTACCTGCAGTGTCTGCTTTGGTGGCTTGGATCTGTAAGTATCCAAACTCTCGCAGGAGGTCATATGTGTTTTGGATGAAAGGGTACCCATGTTGAGCACCTTCCCTTGTGAACCCTCTGGGCCGTGGTGCATGAGCCCCAAGCATCATAGAAATGATCCTTCTCAAACCTTGGCTGCTGACAAAGATGATATTCAGAAGCAGCCCCTTCATGGATCTAAAATGAAGTTAATGGATAGATGGTTAAATTGGTGATTTTCTCTCTCCATATTGTCTAGAAAATAGGTCTGACTGGAGCTATGAGAGAAATCT
The DNA here is from genome assembly GCF_017976375.1 of Cuculus canorus. Lineage (NCBI taxonomy): Eukaryota > Metazoa > Chordata > Aves > Cuculiformes > Cuculidae > Cuculus > Cuculus canorus. Next base: position 7,198,455 of record NC_071426.1, on the reverse strand, counting down.
CTCACTGAGCAAAACACATGAAACCCTTCAGGATCATCAGGATTCACACCAACCACAAAACGACGGAAGTTAGAAATGGTACATCTGGTGCCATCTTCATCCAGCAGTGCCACTGCTACGCTGTTAGCTTCAGGCACCCGGGTTCTGGACGTGGTGTACCCCTACTGGGAGTGCTGGCTGCAGCCTGTGTGTCACCATAGGGAACGGGCTGTGATGGGTATGTTCTGAAAAGCTTGAGCAGATCACATAGTGGCCACAGTGCTCAGAGTGATGAGAAACACAAACGCAGTGGGGAACAGTGAGCTGCTCAGCCTGCAATCTGACTGCCTTAAGAGCTTTCCACATTTGTTCTCTGAGCTAAGCAGGGCTGTGTGCCCACTGTTCATTAAATGCTAAACCATGACCTGTCATGCCATCTTCTTAGGAAGGTGATGTGTTTTGTTTTCAAAACAGCTCCACTCTGTATTAAAGAGAGCAAAATCTTATGCTTCTTGGTACTGAAGAGTACGTTGGGCTGAACCCCTTTTGGGGTGTATGGCTAAACATGGTAGTGGCAAAGCCATAATGGTGAGAAGCCTCTGCTGGTCTCACAAGGTTTTACTGGTTTGGTGGGTGAAAGAAATTTAATCAGACTTCTGTTAATTTCATGTCTTTTACCTAGTAAGCTGTTGGATATAGTTTTAGGGCAGTAATTGTAAGAATCCTTTGCCAGTCTGGTATGGTTTTATGTAGATGGTGGGTGAAGACAGACTGGGAGGAGAGAGTTGCCAAACACCTGGCCCTGTTGCATGTGTGGCAAATGTTTTTGCAGTTCAGCTTGTCAGGTTGCTTTTTGTAAAAGTGTGTTTCAGAATTAGATATTGAAAAGCCGCCTGGAGATGGTCCTGGGCAGGTTGCCAGGTGGCCCTTCTTGAGCAGGGGTGGTTGGGCCAGGTGTGGTCCAATGATTAGAGAAGACCTCCCCCTTCCTTGTGGTGCGGTCGTCTCATAACCCGTGATGAGAGAAGCAAGCGGTGGGTGCGATGCCACACCGGTGTGGTGTACTGGAAGCGACTGGTTGAGTGCTGTCTTGCTGTGTCGGAAGGCTGCATTTCTGTTGTGTACAGGGACACTTAGGACCTGTGTCTGCTGTCCAGGTACTCTAAGTAAGGTAAAAAAGAGCACAATGTCAGAAATTACTTTTGGAACTCTTGCTAGCTTAGCCCCGTTAGACAGGGAGCGTATCTGTGGAGGGAAAGGGCAGTCGTGTGAGAGAAGAGCTGCTGGAGGTGGCTGGGTAAACTGGCTCCGGTGTCACATTGTGGTCTGCGGTGCTTTTGTTTGGTTTTGTCATGTAAAGGGAAACCCAATCTGTGGTCTGCTTTGAACCTAGGAGCTTAGGTGTTGGGGCTTGATGGGATATAGAGCTGAAATGCTTTCTTCTTCCCTTCTGCTGTAGATTTGTACTTCTCAGAGAGCTTGTGAAGCATCCACACAAACACTGGAAGCCCGATGGTAGAATTCTGAGACAGACCGTCTCTGTTCCGCTAGCGACTTCGTAGACTACAGCTTAGATTTGGATTAAACATAGAGGGTTTGCCTGAAATGTCAGTGGGACGTGTTTCTGCCCAGGTGAGAAAGAAATGACCCAGTGATACTCACTCAGTCACCTGCTAACTCGTTCACCAGATGCTCTTTCATAGAATCATGGAATCATTGGGGGCAGAAGGGACCTTAAAGATTGCCTAGTTCCAAGTCTCTTGCTGTGGGCAAGGACACTTTCTACACTGCAGAGGTATGATAAGGACAGAAAACAGGAAGGAAGGGACTGGAATAAGGAGGATGAGGATTTAACTGTAGAAAACCCCAGTGGTTTCAAGTGCTGTGTTCTATTTCCGTCGTAAGGGTATGGGAAACTACCTTCTAACTGAGGAGCTATGAAAATCCGTATCGCTTGCCCTGTGGAAGTATCTGTGGTACACTTTTTCTGGAAGAAATTGAGAAGGAAGTTAGTTAAGAACTTAGGGTGCCTTAGTGGTAAAAAGAAACATGCCAGAAGTGAGCACAACATAAGTAATGCTCGATAGCTTCTCAAAGACAATTGATAACAAATACTAAATTATGAAACCAAGGGAAAGGAGAAAGGAAAACTCATACCTATTGGTGTGAAACTCTTGTTAAAAGATGATTTTTCTCCGATCCCACCTTACTAACCTCAATAAATAGACTTGAACAGAGCATATTGTTTTTTCCCTGATCTTTATCTTGTTCATACCTCTGTGTCACTTGTTGTTGGTGATCTCAGAGACATTAGAAATGTAAAGGATTCTCCCTTTGCTCTGCTGTGAGATCCAAAACTGTCCTAAAGGCCATCTTTGTAAGGAAAAGAGGTACAGGCAATGTAGAAGAAATTTTTCCCAGCGTACTGATGGAACTTCTGTCAATCTCAAAAGTGTTTATGGCTGACAGGAGTCTCTTTTCCTATTTTTTTTTTTTTTATTTAGAGTGAAGAATGCAAGACCTAAGAGCGCAGGTGATGAGCAGCCTGCTGCGATTCCCAAAGGGGACTCTTCAGGCACTCACGAAACATGAGGTCACCCAAGATTCTGTGCTGCACGGGAAGTTTTCTGGAGGTGAGCATTTTCCTTTTACTTTGGTCTTGGTCTAAAGCAATTATTGCCTGGAGGTTACCTGAAGCACAGGTTGAGAGAGAAGGAAAAGGCTGTTTTAACCATTAAAAATGCTAGTATTAAAGGTTAGTCAAGCGAAAGTCTGAAAGGACAACAACCTACACCTTTCTTGGGCTACAAAAAGAATTTACTTAAAGATGAGTCAGTGAGCCCCCCTCGGTTTTTAGTTATATGCAAGGCAGTTTCCAAATGAGTAACAGTGTTGGTTTGGGCCCTGTTTACTTGTAGCAGCTCAAGCTCTATGCCCCTCATAACATCAGGTGCAGAAATAGTTCTTGTACAATGTTACAGAGGCAACGCCCCCCTGCTTTTTCTTGGGAGTGTGAATGAAAACAGAAGGAAGAGGATAACAGAGTGAAGTGCTGCAGTCATTTTCCCACAGAATTGAATAGGATGTAGATGGGTACCCAGTGAGAGTTGCTGAAAGGGGCTGAGCAGATTAGGAGGTGGACTTGCGAGGTGATCTGAAAGTAGAGCTGGGTGCCTATTTGGATGTCTAGGCTTCTGTCAAGAGCAGGGAGAGTCTATTTACATGACTGTAAAGGCAGTAATTGAGTCAATACTTTCACAGAATCACAGAATCACTAGGTTGGAAAAGACCTCTTGGATCATCGAGTCCAACCATTTCTTTGAGCTTGAAGTCGTTCAGTGAAAGAAATGTGTTTCATTCTTTCTGTGAGCATCATGTGTAAATATTTACTCGTGCAGTGCCCACTTGAAGATAATTTCCTGTTGAAGTGCTGCTCGCCACCCAGAGCAGGCATGTGTCAAGCCAACTTTAGAAATTAATTGGTTATATTTGAAGTATGCTTTAAGACTTGTCTTCCCATAACTATTGAGATGATTTCTAGCAAAAGCAAGCCAAATTTGGAGTGAAGACTATGGATCAATGTATTGTAATCGTTATCCCAAACAATCGAAAGTCTTCAGTGCAGGAATGACAAATACAAATGCAAAGCTCTAAGGTTGCCCATTTTAAGATGTTTTACTTGAGGATTTCAGGGGGTGATTTGAAATAATTGGCCAGAATTAGGCAAGTCCGTCTTCCTCTCTTAGGACCTTTTCTTGAAGGAAAGGAGCAGGGACTGTGTTTTTTCACTTGTTTTCAGTCTTTGCTTGGAAACTTGCTTCACTCAGCTTTCTTTCCTCTTCCAGGGATAAGTGACCTAGCACAGCTGGCACGTGGTCCTCACCTCGAGATAGTGAACTCGGTGACAGGCCAGCGGCTCTCTGCATACCATTTCAGAAGAGCACATTAACAGCCTCCCACTATTCGAGTGGTGAAGGAGTTTTTGTGGGAGAAAAGAACTGGACTGATGATTGCTTTGGAAGAAGGAGAGGGAAGTGTTCTGTGCCTGTACAACCTTGAAACATCAACAGTGGTTAAAGCAGTTGTTCTTCGTGGAAGGGTATGTACTTTTTAATGAGAGGAATGAAGCTTTTATGTTGTTACGTGGTACATAACCCAGTTCCAGGAAAAGCTTAGGAGCATCTCTTTGCAGGCATGTTTTTTCTGTATTGCATTAACATGTTATCACTTGAGAGTATCCAGTCGACTGAGCCTCCATGTAAATTCACAGGCGGCTTGGTACCATTATCTTTTGAATTTTCTGGTAGTAAAATGAGTTTTCTGGGTTTATTATAGAGCACCTAGTTACCTACTTCTCTGCTTCCACAAAAAGGCATTGAAAAATATATTTTTTTCAGCCAGAGTGAAAAAAACAAGGAAGCCTATTCTTTGAAGTGTCTGTAAGATACATTTCCTACATGCTTAATTTCTGTCAGAAATACTGCCTTTAAATGATCTCAGAGTCCCTTAGTTCTGCTGACAATGGCTTAGACACATTCGCATCAATCTCAGAGTAGCAAGCAGGTGACTTCAGAGCAGAAGACATTTTTGTGTGGACTCTGGATAGGAAGAAAGAGCCTTTAGTGAGTTATCTGACAGATTGTTGTCAGGTTGTCTTTCAAGCCGCAGCTCTTGAATCTCTGTTCAGTGTGCCTTGTGCTTGTGTAGATGGGGTTCACTGGTGTAAAGTTCCTATTTTTCTCTCTCTTCTGTAATCCATAACCTCATAGGATGTGATGTCCCTTTATCTTAACGTAAACGGGAATCGGCGTAAGGGGACAGAACATCCAGATTCACTGGATTTTTATCATCTTAGAAGCTGCAAGCGAGAACTGCTTCTTTATCCCTCAGTTTTCCATAAGGTGATAGGGTTGGACTTGCTACAACACGGGTGAAGTTTTGTTTGTTTGTAAGGCTGCAGTGTGATGGCGAATAGTAAGGGTTTGTACTGTTGCAAGTTCTAAAGGCAGGAGTTGAGTTGCTGCTTCCCTGCATTAGTTTCCCTACCACCTTTTCAGTCTTAGAGTTTTAGCTGGAAAGGCAAGCTGCCTGCTGACAGAAGTGTATAATCAAGAAGTAAATTCTGTTTGAATGAAAAATGCCACAAATTTGTTAGGATTGATGTTGTCATTACTGTCTCAAGGCTTTAATAAGCACCTTAGTTTACGAATGATTTTCTGTGTGGGTATATCTTCTGTGAGCAAGGAAGTTGTGCATTTTGTACAAAGGCTGAGGCCAGCCCATGTTTTTTCATTGTGGAACTTTAATGCTGGAGTCTGCATGTGCTCATATCAGTGCTATAGCAGCCAGTCTTGTCCTGGGTGCATCGCAAGATGTGCCAAGGGCTTTGTCTTCACCTTGTTGTAAAGTTGCATGCAGACTGCTTGGCATGTTAAAGAGCAGTGTGCCCTTCTTCCTTAGCTGGAGTTAGCTTTTTACCTAACAAGCTGCTGTTCTTGTTGCCGTTGTAGTCGACTGCCTTTTAAAAGCTTTGTTAACACTCCTAAAAGTGCTGATGTGCATTTAAAACTTCTTTTCCCATTAGCTGGTTGCTAATTTTAGTCTAAATGAGGCCCAGTGTTAATTCTCCTAAGGTCGTATCTCCTTTTAAACACTTTCCCAAAACATTCCATTTCCCGTGGCAATGGTGCGTTCTACCAGTACCATGCAACTTGGCCACTGCCTCATCTGACTTACAGCCACGATTTCCCATCGTACCTGTTTGGCAAAGATGGCACAGCCTGCATCACAGTGCTGGTGGGCTGTGGGCAGCGGGAGAACAAGATTTAGCGTTGTCTTTCTTACTACAATAAATATTCTTGCACATAACTGATTTTCTCTATTTTCTTAGAGGTACTTGCCTAAGCAGGAAAAGGAAACTGGTGAACTGTGGTAGTGGAATGCACGATCTAACCTGATGTTAATTCCGTTAAAACCTTTAGGAAATGTAGTAAATGAAAGCAGTAACAGATTTTTTGTAGAGAGATTTTTCTTTCTTCATCTAATGGGAAATGATGCTTTGTTTCTAAGTCTTATGATCGTGTATTTACTTTCTCGTTTCTGATGTGTTAATTCTGACTTCTCTTTTGAATGATTTCTGTTTAGCTGGTCAAACATCTTAAATCTTAACTTGTGGTTTCCCCGTAGGTGATTGCTGTAGAACCCATAACCAATCACGAAGGACCCAGTGTGAGCACTCAACACCTACATCAGAGCCTGCGATAGCTCTTTGGCATTGCCGCATTGGCTACAGATGTCAGTCATCTGTTTCTGGTTGACCTTTGTTTGGACGGTACATCTGGGAGTATGGATGGAATAGAAGCATTGGGTAAGCTTGCAGTTTTTATACTTGACTTTGAAAGGTAGGAAGATGTGTGTCTTTTAGATATACAATACGCATCCCTCTTTGACAACAGTAGTGTGCAGGTATTGGTGACTGCTGATTACAGAGGGCAGTTGGATACCATACAGTTCTGCGCTGATCTAAAAAGGGAGTGGCTTAATCCTAAGGTTAAAAATGTCCCCTTCTTTCCAGTGAGGTGTAGGAATTTTACCATCTGAGTCAGTGCAGCTGCCTGGTGGGAAGTTGTGTCAGAGGTGCCCTGTTCTGACGGAGACCAGCTCACAGGGACGCCTAAATCGACAGACGGACTACCGCTCTGGTGGCAAGTAGCAACATTTTATTCTCCAAACGGAGTTTTTATACTCTTCTGGTTGAGATAACATCGTACTGTATGCACTGTTTACATACTTTATTATTATTCTTGTCGTGAGAAAGCAGACTCTACAAGTTCTACAAAACAAGGGTCTACGTGTCTGTCCAGAGTTCACATAACATCCTTAACTAAATCTGCAGGTGTTCCTGGAGTGTATACATTTAGCTTGGGCCCTGGAATGGGGAGAAACACATTATACTGCCAAGAACCTCTGTGTCCACATCCTCCCTTCCAGGAGGAGCGGCTTTTAATCTCAGCACAGTTTTCTGTTATCGACCCTTTCAGGCCCCACAGAACACTGCTCTCAAGGCCTCTGGCTTCATCATTCTGCTTTTGACCCTTTCAGGCCCTCAGAATGTATAATGGTTCTCCTCACTGTTCCTCAGGAATGTTCTTCTGCTTCTGTTAATTGACTCAGGGCAAAGTCTAGACTTGTTTTCTACAATAAATCGGACTTATCCTGAATCATGCGTTTAGATGCATGGAATCTCTAATTTGTCTATTCAGATTGCAGACATTCCTGAGTATCACAAAAGTAGCTTCAGGAGTTGGTGTCACTTTAAACAGCTTCATCACGAGGCCCAAGCTGCAGATTTTACAGAGTCCAAGGAGAAGCTGCCCATCTTTAAGGTCTCAACCAACACAAACCATTCTAGGAAGGTTACACTTTTACCTGATGTTGAAACACGAGTGAGAACACCTGTCTGATCAGGGAGTTCTTTTGTTCTTTTAGTGCCTACAAAATGGAAACAGCAAAAAAAGTCTTGCTTAAAAGGGTATTTTTCCTGGGACAGTGGAATGAGATTATAGGTGTTTTCACATCAGTGTTTAAAATGCAACCTAAACTGCATAACACGTTCATGTCTGCTTTTGTATGCATAGATCTCACTTTGGTCATTACGTTTCCTGCTGAAGTTCCACCAAGAAGAGAAACTGCCGCCAGAGAAGGGAGACATCTCTGCTTTCAGTTACCAAACCCATCAGGAACACCAATATCGACACTGGGCTACATAAGCAGAAGCAATCACCTAGATGTGGGTTTTTCAGATGGCTGCCTGTCACTATGGAATATGAAAACTTTGAAGATGGAGTAAGTAGGCTGAAGTGTGTTAATAATGTGATTTTGTTAATAATATTCTTGAAAGTGTCTGGGATGAAACTAATGAGACGGGGAAAGTCAATAGCTGGTCTGTGCCTGGAAATAAATTATTTCCTACATTTCTGCATTGACCAAAATAGGAGATTGACCCAGTCCAAGGCAAAGATGCACGTCCATGAAATTTGCCCGGAACACTTGGAGATGAGAATAAGGAACATGTAAAGCTCTAAGCGGAAGGAAAATAGGAGGTGATTTAAATCTGCCGAAGAGCAATCTCACTTGAAATAGTTGACCAAATTCAGACAGGGGGTTGCTCCCACAAATCTGCAGTGACTCACTGGAAGCTATTGAATGGCTAAATAGAGAGTGAAGGAATAATTAGGTGACAAGAATAGATTGTGAAGGTGCCAGTAAGGTTCAGAAGTCTGGAAGAAAAATGCTTTCCGTAGTTCAAGTAAAGAAAGAAGCAGCTGCTTCTCTTTGGCGCTGTTTTAAATGTGTTCAGGAGGTATGCTGCCTTCTCAGTTCAATGTGAAAGTAGGCTACAAGAGCAGGAACATTCTTTTGCCTGGCAGCTGAAGCGATCATGTATGTTTCTCCTCCTTAGGCAGAGGAGGGCATAAATCCAGGTTCTATCATTTCATGGGCAGTAATTTTGTTGCTCCTTGACTGCTGCATAAAGCAGAGTGTCTCCCTTGACTCACATCTTTGAGGTGGAAGTATGACCTTCTGCACTTTGAGGATAAGCTTGTCGGGTGCTCTTTCTAAGAAGATGCTTCTACCCTTCTACAAACTGTTAGGGCCAGTACACTCACCTTTTTTCTTCTTTTCTCCTCCCCTTTTTTTCATAAACGTGTAGACAATACTGTCGGCTTGGAGGAAGAAGGATCCCTGTCTACACCGTGACTTTTCAAGAGCGGGAGAATGATGCTAGCAATTGTTGCTACTTGTGGGCTGTTAAGTCTACCCAAAAGGTGAATTTCAACATGCATGTAACTGAGTCCAATCTGGCAATTAATAATGCCAGCTGAGTGATACAAGTGTATCCAATAATTATTTGTACGTGCTTTCTGAAAGGAGCCAGGTCTGTGCTCCTAGCATATGGGTTTTTTTCCTGAACTCTTCATCTAGCTAAAGGTCTTGGTCTACTCTTCATGTATGGAAAACTTAATTAGCAAATAATTGTGTGTTTGATTCGGCATAGAACTGACACAATTTGAACAAGAAAAGGGACAGCGTGTCTAGAACCTGTCAGAGAGGCGTTTGCTCTTCAGTATTTTTCTGTATTCTTAATGGTAAGTAAGCATTGTGTTTCCATTTCCTATAACAGAATTAAGCCAAAGTAGAGAGGGGTGTTTTAAAAATGTTAGGTGTGTCGTATTTTCTACTAGTAAGAAACAGTGTCTTGTCTTTTACAGTAACAACTCCTTACACAGCAATTTTTTTAAAAAAAAAAAACTTGTAAGTGATCTGATGAAGACAATGGGTAGTCAGTTCTATCTTTCCAGTTGCTGCTGTTTGAAAAATGTAAACTAATGGTGACGTAACTCCAAGAGTCTGAAAAGTTGTCCAACGTTCATTGTTTCTGCAGATGGAGTATGCTTGCTGAGCTCTGGAGTCGTCCATGTGACTTGCAGCGGTTTCCAAAAGGAGGTAAGCTTTTACTATCTCTTTCTTGAGAATGCCTAAAGAGATGTGCCTTGGCTCAGTTTCTTCTCTTGCACTGCTTTTGGTGTCAGAGAACATTTTATGCTCATCCCCATGTGTAATTGCTATGGTATCCTGCCAGTTTCATGCAAATAGTAATGTTTTAGGCCCACTGTGGAGACTGTAAAACTGTCCTTGTCTCCAGCTGAAGCCCGGTCAGGGACTGTCCAGGAAGAAATAGAGCAGTGCTGGAGGAGCAAGAACAGAGCTCTTGAGGAAGTCAAGGAAAGTTGCTCCATCGTCATCACCCATCTGTTGGACTAGCTGTGTAGTCAGGAGTTAGGGCTTGGATCCCTGATTAACTTGAAAAAGCAGTGCAGAACTTAGAAGAAGAAAAATTATGTGTATGTTTGAGAAGACATGGATTTCAGATTTGTGGAAGTGTGTTAGGGCAAATAAAAGTTCAGCACTGTGTGGTAGCTAAAAATAAATTCCTTGCCAAGTAGGCCTAGCCCCCTACGCTGTTTATTTTGCAAGCCTGACGCAGACTCTTAAGATTCCAATCAGATGTTCTGGTATCAGCTCCAGCTCGGAAATAACTTGGGAAATCAAGATTTGTTTTAGTTTCTCTTTGCTGAAGTGTGATGATATCATTCAGAGATTTTTACTGTTGATGGCTCAGATGTTGAAAGTATGGAATGTTCTCATTTAATTTTTGTCTGTTCTGCTTGGGGAGCAGCAGTTAGAGGTGATATTGTCTGCGGCTGTCCAGGCAGGATCTTTAGAACTCCTGGACTGGACGCATTAAACATTGGACATCTGAGAGTAAGACTAGTAAACCTGCTTTTCAGGTTTGTCTTTTTTTAGTTTGAAACTGTTGATTAATTTGGGTTTTTGTTCTCTCTTTTAAAAGCAACCAAGTTCTGTAGTTGAAGTTACAGTTTATTTGTGACTGTGCATGGAAGAAAGTGGTCTACACCAAAGATGAATTTGACCATATATGTGAGTACTAGTGTAGTCATTCTGCAAACGCAAATCATTCTTTCTACCTGAACTTATTGATTCTACCTGAACTGCTGGGATGTGATATTTTCTCGTGTGTACTTGAAACTCTGAAATTGCTCCGTTGGGTAATGATACAATGTTCCGCTGTTTGATGGCTCCTGCTGCTTCCTTGATCCAACAACGCTACAGTCCCTTCAGCACTGCCAGTGTCTCTGAGGCAACCTTAGCAGAGTCTTAAGCTGTTTTCAAAGAGAACCATAAGAGCTTACTGACAAAGGTTTGTCTCATAGTATCTTTGGTTTGTTTGGAATGATGCTTGGGTTATAATTATGGAAACATGAGCTTTTGTTGTTGTTGATGGTTGGAAGACAGCCTTAGCGAGGACAAGGGACTTAAATCTGAGAAGTTGTAACAACCACTTAAGAGTCATTGTGTTCAGGGTGATTGTGGGACTTTTCTTCAAATTGGAAAGTGATATAGGGCAAAAACAGCAAAGATGTGGAAGAAGGCGTGTTTTAAAATAAGAAATCCTCTCTTTTATGACTAGTGGTAGATGGCAAGAATTGCTTTGGCCTAAATCCCCTCCTCACAAGTCATTTCTGTAATTTAGTAAGACAGTCAGAGTTACACGTAGCCGGCACCCCTAGCACTCTCCTGGCTATTTGGATAAAAGTTCCTTCCTAATGTAAACCCTCTTTCCTGAATAGCTTGCTAGCACATAAGGTGATATATGCCTTGGATTAGATGACAATAGGTTTTCCTTTGGAAATCGTACAGAAAACTCTAGAAGGACCTAAGGAAGCTTAGGCTCTGGCACTGTGAAGAAGATGCAGCCAGATGAGTTTTGGTGGAAGCTGGCAGGGGATTAGAGATTGACTTGAGAGTTCGTCTAACTCAGTTTACTTCTTAGTGACTTAGATACAGGCTGGTGTGTTCCTTTACATGCATCTCAAGTCATAATCCTACCTTTGTATGTTTGCTACTTTCTTTGACTCGTGGGAGCTTTCTGGTTTTGTTTGGACTGGAGGAAATCTGTTGCACTGAGGGGCTGGAGTTAGTGTTTTCTTCTGTCCAAATCCTTGCCTACATTTTGTCAGAGGAAAATGTGATTCCAACTGCCTAATGATCGATGGCATAGTTTCCCACATAGAAGACCAACTGCGATAGCTTGTGGCAGAAGAGAAAGGATGGACTGGGAAATATCCCCCTCCCAGTTTACATGTGAGTGCATGTCACTGAAAGCACCACCATCCCCTCTCCCCACCCCAACCCCACCCAAAAGCCAATGATCTATGAACGACATGGTGTGCTTACAAAACTTCTATTTTTTCCTTTCAGGCACTGCTGGATCTCTATTTGTTTGTAAAGCATAGAAGAACCCTACAAACATGCGATTGTATCCTTTCTGTTATTTTAAGTGCACCTCGGGATATGCACAAAAATGTTCTTAAATGTTTTTGTCACCTACGTGCTTAGTAAGGGATTTTAATTTACTCCTCAAACACAAAGCTAGTGAAAACATTTGGTTTAGAATTAAGTCATAGACAGAAGCATTTGTTTATTTTTTTGGTACTGTGGATTTTTTACGATTTATTTTTCAGTGTTTTGTTGCCAGGTCTTTTCTCCTATGAGAGAATGGGTTTACTAAGAAATGTTAAAGGCAAAAAGCCCCATTAGTTTTTTCCTCAAAATTTACACACAGCTTTTAAGTTTTTTTAAAGCACCGTACTGTAGCAAGTGGCTTCTTACTAGAATGATGCACTGAAACCTGCTGCTCAGAGCGGAAGGATTTCTAACAGTGGCTTACAGCAGAAGATTTTTACTGAAATCCTTGCTTTTCTAGCACAGCCAGCAGGGCGTGTTTTTGTTCTGTTGAAAGTGCAGGCACACAGAATAATAAGAAGAGAGAAGAGGGAAGTCATTGGGCAGACACTTAATTTTTAAGCTGCTGAAATACCCAGAATTGCTCTTCTGGTTTGTTACCTGACCCAGGACGGAAGCCTAGAGAGCGAGGGCTGTGAAAACAGTGGTAGCTCAGAGCTGTCTTAGAAGACGTCCCTAAAACCAGGGGTCAGAAAGTGACACTACCAGTGGTGGATCTACATGCTGGTTTAGATCCAGTTTTAATCATTCAGAGCAAAGTTGTATTGTGAGGACCCCATCAATTACATTATTTTACATCCTCTGGAAATGAAGAAGAAAACCAAGCGTAGAATTTGTTTGTTTTATTAATTAAGCACTGGATGTTCTGAATGTCTAGCAGGTAGCTCCACTGACTGTAGAGGGAACCTGAATTTATAACAGAAGAATTTAAATATCTAAAGCTAAAGGTTTTGGATGCCTTACAAAAATCAAAGTGTCTTTCTTTCTGGTTACTTCTTCAGAGCAGAGTTTTGTGCTTAGGACCTGGCTGTCTCCAGGTTCAAATAGCTTAAAATGGCAAGACTAAGACGTTAGTATTTTCTGATTCCTACCGCTTCTATATTCTTATTTCATTATTTTTTTCTAAATGTAATGGGATAATTTGTTGGTCTTGCAGTTTTGTTAGCCTTAATTGGATATTTAATATCAGACCATTTACTTACTGCTGGATCTCTTTCAGCACTGTCTAAATCAAATAGAAAATATATTTTGCCACCACCTTTTCTCTCCCTCAGGGCCTTGTAACACTGATACAAGGATTTTGGCTTCTCGATCACCATGATTATGAAGTAAGTATGTTACTGTTCCGTTGGACGTACCTTACCGTGCAAGGCCGTCCTCAATAAAATCATTTTCAGAAATTGCTGCTTAGCTAATAGCAGCTACTGAAGCACGATAGGCTTTTTTCGTAGTCCTGCTGCAACAACTTCAGCAGTTAGTTATGATTTAAGATTCTGTTTTAATTACTTGGACAGGTAATTGATAAAACTTATTATTTGTAATGCGCTTATGAAAAGTGCTGTTTGTAGACAGAGATTCGATTAACCTAGGAAAGAGTGAACTACTCCTTTTAATACACTCCCTTTGTTCTGTATGGCCAACTGAACAGGTTTTCTGCAAATACCTAAGGGATCTTATTTACATGTCATGTATCAACTATGTCATTAGTAACTCATCTAATGTTCAACAGACATTCACCCTTATTTTAAGAAACTTTTGAATATTTGTGTTGCAGTAGTCTATGTACTTATCCGAAGAAGGCCAGTCTTCAACTTTTACAGAAATCACTGGCCCACCTCTGCCATCAAGAAACAATGCAAGTAGCACCGTGGCTCCAGATGCGAATTATTCAGTCGCTCGTTTGCCAAGGACAGCATAGGCAAGCACTCAAGTACCTACAGCATATGAAGCCATCAGTGTCAACCTGTAGCGAAGTGCAGCTTTGCGTCACTGTGTTGTTGTCTAATAGGTAAAGAAATATATCGCACCATTACGACATTCAGATATTGCAAAAAGTGGAGAACAAATAATTTAAATCACAATCCCATCAATTTCCTTTAAACTTGGAACACAATAATTTTGGGGCATCTCTTTGGTTACACTATTACTATACCTTTACCTATCAAAAAAATGAATTACAGGTGTGTGGTGGAGTCTTGGGCTCTTTTGCAGCAACATACCGCAGAGTTAAACAGAGAAGAGCTCTTAGAACACATGTGCAAAAGCTGCCAGGAGATGGGACTAGTGGAAGAATTCCTGAAGCTTCCTTTCACCAACACTGAACTAGTAAGTGTGGACAGAAAAAAATCTTCATCATCTCTTTGAAAAGAGGCAGAATCACAATGGGTTTTTGAAATGTCTTATTTCTCATAGGAGTGCATGAGGTCCTTTTTACGGACCAGGGCTTGTATTCCAGCCAACGAAGTTCTTCCAGTCCGCAACCAACAGAGTGCCTGCTATTGGCCAGCAGTCCAGCAGAATCAACCAATGAAGGTTAATCTCGCCGTGAGTGTAAAAGTTCTGTCAAGTGCGTAAGGTTCTGTTAGGTGTTACTAACAGTTCGGCTAGTCCTCAATAGAGATCATGCTTTGGTTTTTATACCATTCTTGGAAATATTAGGAATAAGTTTCTACACTTTCAGTTACAGCTGGGCCTAGAAGTTTAGCAATATCCTTCCCCATGCCAAAGCTGCTCTGTGAAGTTATAATTTGTTACAGACCATTGTTGACTCCGCTCGAAGTAGTTTGTTTCCATCTGAGGAATAAACAGATATTTTTCCTATCAGCCAATCTTATCATTCAGATACATAGGTTAGGCAGGGTTTAGATTATTGGATGTTCTTCCGTGGAACAAAGAGTATGTTGTATCTCATCACTAGTACCTTGCACACAACTTTATTTTCTAGCTGACGGCAGTCAGGATGCCAGTCCACAGGTAAAATTGGCATGGTGGGTGCGTTGGATTTTTTTTACTTCCTCAATGTTTAGTGTGCTCTGCAATTCCACAACATTCATTTTACCCCTTTTATGATGGAAAATCTGTATCTAACTTCTGAAAACAGTCAGATTAAATTTGGTGTTATGTGAAACTTTGTTGTGGAACTGTGAAGCATTTGCGGTTTTCTGGAACTATAGTTTTCCAGTGAATCAAACTTCTAAGGTGGTTTTGGAAGTTTTACGTCCTGCCTTTGAAAACTTTTGTCCAGCCACATGTGTGTAGGCAGGGTTTTTTTTGCTTGATTTATTAATCACATAATTTTGTCAAATGTCATTTGCAGTTCACTTTTTATTCAGACATCTTAGGTATTCCTATTTCAGGAAAAAAAACAAGGAAAAGCCTGCTATTTGCAAGGCATTTGAAACCTGCAGGTGATTACAGGTGTATCAGAATAAGGTCCTGCAGAGCGCCAGACTTATTTTAACTTACAGCTATAGGTTTCTGTTATTGTTCCAGTCTTGCTTTGATTGTGCTAAAAGTTGGGTGAGCTGATGGGCAGATCTGGAGAGTACAGCTTATTCGCGAACTCGAAATAGCACAGATAGTTCTGTGCAATGAACCTTCTTGTAATTAGTTTTTGCTTCATGCTTTTCATTCATCAGAATGATGGTGATTCTCAGAGTAGAGAGGGAGGAGCTCCAAGAAATTCTATCTTAGAAAGCTGTGGCAAAGTCCTCCATCGCATTCAAAGAAAGCTGGGGCGGTGGAGAAGTTACAGCCAGTACCAATTGCTCATGTCGGTCCTTTAAACAACATAATCTTTAGGGGGTGGCAATGGAATGGAAAAACTAACCATCACTTTGATGACACAAGGCTGGTATTTTTTTCTCCCCTTTCCTTGACAATTTCCAACACCAAAAGCCATCCACCAACCCCAGTAAAACTAACCAAAGTAATTGCACACACCAGAGCAAATGTTATAATATATATTGTCCGCACTGGAGACACAAGTATAGGAAGCAAGGTTGCTCTTGAGCTACGTGTTTGGTGAAAGAAAAATCTATTTGAACTGTGTTAGTGTTTTGAGGGAAGGGGCAGCAGAATCAAGCTCTGTTTGGCTTTTTTGCACGTACCATACGTAACATTTAAGAATCAATATAATCTTATTCATGCAAATAGATATATTTACATTATGGTAGATATATTTATAGAATTTAAGACAGGTGAAACTAAAACTATGATTTCCATCAAGCTGTTGCTGGGCAGATTATTTTGACAGACTTGATTGTGTGACCAAATAGGAACCTTTTACTACTTCCAGCCCAGTTTCTGCCTCATTTCTATTTGTTGTACTTAAAAACAGGCAGAACTCTATAAAGAGCCCTGATGATTTTCCTACAGGTGGTATGGTCAAATAAAGTTGAATTCTGATATGCTTGGACTTCAGGGGAATTAAAGTCTGTTGTGTTTTCCTTTGAATTCTAGAGCTACAGAACCACCAGCCAAGAGACGGCCTCCCTCGAATGTGGAGTTGTGTAATACATTTCTTATGACACCAGCTACAAAATGTTCGTGACAATGTCTGACATGGAGTAGAGTTTTAGAATTAATAAAACTGTTGTTTCTCCTACATGTGCACGCCTGTGTCTACGCTTTCTATGCTTTCCAAGTGTTCTGCAACACTGCCAGTCACGGTCGTACTGACAAGCCCTGCTCTTTGTGCTCTCTCTTCTCTCCTTTTCTAGTACAGCTCAGCACAGGCAAGCTGGCAAGGGTGAGGCTCTGCCCACCTTGAAGACAACAGCACAGAGGCACCAGATCTTTATAATAACCCGGGATTGGAGGAGTGGTCCTGGTGGCAGAAAGACAAAAGTACTCCTTCAGCTCTGAGAAACAACAACTCCTCATGTATTTCACTTAGGGGCATTAAGGCTTTGACGTAAAAAAAGCACAAAGTAATGGCTTCTCTCCCAAACAGGCAGGAGGACTAACCAGTGGCTTCATCTGCTAAGGCACTTGTTATCCAAGTCCTGCCTGCTTTTAATACTTGGGGAATGGGCTGAAGCGAGAAGGCTGTGGTTGTGAAGCAGGTGCTCTAGTGCTTAAGTAGGAACTTAGAGGAAAGAGATTAAACAATATTCTAGAAGCAGTCCCCAAGAAGTCATTCATTTAACATGATTGTGAATTAAAACTCAATACTCTTCATGAGCGTGCTCACTATAGGCAAAGGGTATTTTTAAGACAATTTTTCTTCTGTTTCTGCTGCCAATAATAACACAGTCAAACTATTCCATGATCAGGCTTTTACAGCCAAAAGAGTTTATTGGAGTTAGACGCGGGAAAACTGCTCGTTCATACACTTATGTTTTGACTTCAGACCTTGGGCCTTTGACTAGTGGAGAACTCAAAACCACAATTGTTGAGGCGATCAATCAGTTCTGTTTTAGAGAAAGCAGCTCCTGGAGAATACACACCACCCCTGTTAAGAAAAATCAAAGGAGGAAAACATTTGTAGTATATTTAAGCAGAATCCTAAACATAGAGTGCAGTGACAGTTCAGCAAGAGATCTGATTCTCATGCAGCTTTCTAAGAAACAAGCAACTTCCTATGGTTGGTAGGCAGAAATATGTTTTCTTGAACAGGGGAATCGCAGATGAAGAATCTAGAGTACAGTCTTCTTCTCTTGGCGATTTGCAGTTTGCAATGAAAGCGCTCCCGGGAGAAAGCGCTAACAAACAGCATCTTTTTGGGCTAGCGCGTTCGCCTTAGCTGCTATCGGTAAACGTTTCCAATTCACCAGCAAGCTTCCCTGAGCACAGTCCTGTCGTAAATGCCCAATCTATACTTAAGTATAATCCTAAAGATATTGTGAGGTGACAGTTCAGCAAGAGATCTGATTTTCATGCAGATTTCCAGGAAACAAGCAACTTCCTTTCGTTGGTTAGGCAGAAAGCTTTTCCAGTGAACAGAGGAATCACAGATGAAGAATCTATAGTACACGCTTCTTTTCTTGGAGATTTGCAGTTTGCAATAAAAGCGCACCCGGGGAAAAGAGATAACGAGCATGAGCATTCTGGGCTAGCGCGTGCCCTTTAGCTGTTATCGGTGAACTTTTTCAATTCACGAGCGAGCTTTCCTGAGCACATTCCTGTGGCAGCTGCCCAATCTAGATCCTTAAGCAGACTCCTAAATATCTAGTACAGTGACAGTTCAGCAACAGATCTGATTCTCATGCAGCTTTCTAGGAAACAAGAAACTTCCCACGGCTGTTTAGGCAGAAAGGTTTTGCAGTGAACAGGGGAATCACAGATGAAGAATCTATAGTACAGTCTTCATCTCTTGACGATTTGCAGTTTGCAATGAAAGCGCTCCCAGGAGAAAGAGCTAACGAGCAGCAGCTTTCTGGGCTAGCGCGTTCCCCTTAGCTATTAGAAGTGAACGTTTCCAATTCACCAGCGAGCTTTCCTGAGCACAGTCCTGTCTCAGCTGCCCAATCTATACTTAAGCAGACTCCTAAAAATAGAGTGCAGTGACAGTTCAGCAAGAGAATCTATTCTCATGCAGCTTTCTAGGAAACAAGCAACTTCCATGTTTGGTTAGGCAGAAAGGTTTTGCAGTGAACAGAGGAATCACAGATGAAGAATCTATAGTACAGTCTTCATCTCTTGGCCATTTACAGTTTGCAATGAAGCGCTCCCGGGAGAAAGAGCTAAAGAGCAGCAGGCCTTCTGGGCTATCGCGTTCCCTTAGCTGTTATCGGTGAACGTTTCAATTCACCAGCGAGCTTTCCTGAGCACAGTCCTGTCGCAGCTGCCCAATCTATACTTAAGCACACTCCTAAACATAGAGTGCAGTGACAGTTCAGCAAGAGATCTGATTCTCAGGCAGCTTTCTAGGAAACAAGCAACTTCCCATGTTCCCTGAGGCAGAAAGTTTTTGCAGTGTACAGGGGAATCACAGATGAAGAACCTATAGTACAGTCTTCTTCTCTTGGACGATTTGTCAGTTTGCAATGAAAGCGCTCCCGGGAGAAAGAGCTAACGAGAAGAATCATTCTGGGCTAGCCCGTGCCCCTTATCTGTTATCGGTGAACATTTCAAATTCAGCAGCGAGCTTTCCTGAGCACAGTACTGTCGCAGCTGCCCAATCTATACTAAAGCAGATAACTAAACACAGAGTGCAGTGAGAGTTCAGCAAGAGATCTTATTCTCATGCAGCTTTCTAGGAAACAAGCAACTTCCCACTGGCTTGGTTATTCAGAAAGGTTTTGCAGTGAACAGGGGAATCACAGATGAAGAATCTAGAGTACAGTCTTCTATCTCTTGGCGATTTGCAGCTTTGCAATGAAAGCGCTCCTGGAAGAAAGAGCTAATCGAGGCATTCAGCTTTCTGGCGCTAGCGCGTTTCCCTTAGCTGTTATCGGTGACGTTTCCAATTCAGACAGCGAGCTTTCCTGAGCACAGTTCCTGTCGCAGCTGCCCAATCTATACTTAAGCAGACTCCCTAAACATATGAGTGCAGTGACAGTTCAGCAAGAGATCTGATTCTCATGCAGCTTTCTAGGAAACAAGCAACTTCCCAGGTGGTTAGCAGAAAGGTTTTGCAGTGAACAGGGGAATCACAGATGAAGAATCTACAGTACAGTCTTCTTCTCTTGGCGATTTGCAGTTTGCAATGAAAGCGCTCCCGGGAGAAAGAGCTAACGAGCAGCAGCATTCTGGGCTAGCACGTTCCCCTTAGCTGTTATCGGTGAACGTTTCCAATTCACCAGCGAGCTTTCCTGAGCACATTCCTGTCGCAGCTGCCCAAACTATACTTAAGCAGACTCCTAAACATAGAGTGCAGTGACAGTTCAGCAAGAGATCTGATTCTCATGCAGCTTTCTAGGAAACAAGCAACTTCCCAGGGTTGGTTAGGCAGAAAGGTTTTGCAGTGAACAGGGGAATCACAGATGAAGAATCTATAGTACAGTCTTCATCTCTTGGCGATTTGCATTTTGCAATGAAAGCGCTCCCGGGAGAAAGAGCTAACGGCAGCAGCATTCTGGGCTAGCGCGTTCCCCTTAGCTTGTTATCGGTAAACGTTTCCAATTCCACCAGCGAGCTTTCTTGAGCACATTCCTGTCGCAGACTCTCCCAATCGATCCTTAAGCAGACTCCTAAACAGAGAGTGCAGTGACAGTTCAGCAAGAGATCTGATTCTCATGCGGCTTTCTAGGAAACAAAGCAACTTCCCAGAAATGGCTGATTAGGCAGAAAGGTTTTGCAGTGAACAGGGGAATCACAGATGAAGAATCTACAAGTACAGTCTTCTTCTCTTGGCGATTTGCATTTGGCTAATGAAAGCGCTCCCGGGAGAAAGAGCTAACGAGCAGCAGCATTCTGGGCTATCGCGTTCCGCCTTAGCTGTTATCGGTGAACTGTCCAATTCACCAGCGAGCTTTCCTGACCACATTCCTGTCGCAGCTGCCCAATCGATCCTTAATGCAGACTCCTAAACATAGAGTGCAGTGACAGTTCAGCAAGAGATCTGATTCTCATGCAGCTTTCTAGGAAACAAGGCAACTTCCGCAGGGTTGAGTAGGCAGAAAGGTTTTGCAGTGAACAGGGGAATCACAGATGAAGAATCTACAGTACAGTCTTCTTCTTTGGCGATTTTGCATTTTGCAATGAAAGCGCTCCTGGGAGAAAAGAGCTAACGAGCAGCAGCATTCTGGGCTCTCGCGTTCCCCTTAGCTGTTATCGGTGAACGTTTCCAATTCACCAGCGAGCTTTCCGAGCACAGTCCTGTCGTAAATGCCCAATCTATACTTAACTATAATCCTAAAGATATAGTGCAGTGACAGTTCAGCAGAGGATCAGATTCTCGTGCAGCATTTCTAGGAAATAAGCAACTTCCCAGGGTTGGTTAGGCGAAAAGGTTTTGCAGTGAACAGGGGAATCACAGATGAAGAATCTATAGTACAGTCTTCTTCTCTTGGCGATTTGCAGTTTGCAATGAAAGCTCTCCCGGGAGAAAGAGCTAACGAGCAGCAGCATTCTGGGCTAGCACGTTCCCCTTAGCTGTTATCGGTGAACGTTTCCAATTCACCAGCGAGCTTTCCTGAGCACAGTCCTGTCGCAGCTGCCCAATCTATACTTAAGCAGACTCCTAAACATAGAGTGCAGTGACAGTTCAGCAAGAGATCTGATTCTCATGCAGCTTTCTAGGAAACAAGCAACTTCCCACGGCTGGTTATTAAGAAAGGTTTTGCAGTGAACAGGGGAATCACAGATGAAGAATCTAGAGTACAGTCTTCTTCTCTTGGCGATTTGCACTTTGCAATGAAAGCGTTCTCGGGAGAAAGAGCTAACGAGCAGCAGCATTCTTGGCTAGCGCGATCCCCTTAGCTGTTATCGGTGAACGTTTCCAATTCACCAGCGAGCTTTCCTGAGCACAGTCCTGTCGCAGCTGCCCAATCTATACTTAAGCAGACTCCTAAACATAGAGTGCAGTGACAGTTCAGCAAGAGATCTGATTCTCACTCAGCTTTCTAGGAAACGAGCAACTTCCCACGGCTGGTTATTCAGAAAGGTTTTGAAGTGAACATGGGAATCACAGATGAAGAATCTAGAGTACAGTCTTCTTCTCTTGGCGATTTGCACTTGGCAATGAAAGCGCTCCCGGGACAAAGAGCTATCGTGCAGCAGCTTTCTGCGCTAGCGCGTTCCCCTTAGCTATTAGAAGCGAACATCTTCAATTCAGCAGCTAACTTTCCTGAGCACAGTCCTGTCGCAGCTGCCCAATCTATACTTAAGCAGACTCCTAAACATAGAGTGCAGTGACAGTTCAGCAAGAGATCTGATTCTCATGCAGCTTTCTAGGAAACAAGCAACTTCCCACGGTTGGTTAGTCAGAAAGGTTTTGCAGTGAAACAGGGAAATCAAAGATGAAGAATCTAGAGTACAGTCTTCTTCTCTTGGGCGATTTGTAGTTTGCAATGACAGCGCTCCCGGGACAAAGAGCTATCGAGCAGCAGCTTTCTGGGCTCTCGCGTTCCCCTTAGCTGTTATCGGTGAACGTTTCCAATTCACCAGCGAGCTTTCCTGAGTACAGTCCTGTCGCAGGTGCCCAATCTATACTTAAGCACCCTCCTAAACAAAGAGTGCAGTGACAGTTCAGCAAGAGATCTGATTCTCAGGCAGCTTTCTAGGAAACAAGCAACTTCCCACGTTTTGATAAGCAGAAAGGTTTTGCAGTGAACAGGGGAATCAAAGATGAAGAATCTATGGTACAGTCTTCTTCTCTTGGCGATTTGCAGTTTGCAATGAAAGCTCTCCCGGGAGAAAGAGCTAACGAACAGTCAGAATTCTGGGCTATCGCGTTCCCCTTAGCTATTATCGGTCAACGTTTCCAATTCACCAGCGAGCTTTCCTGAGCACATTCCTGTCGCAGCTGCCCAATCGATCCTTAAGCAGACTCCTAAATGGAGAGTGCAGTGACAGTTCAGCAAGAGATCTGATTCTCATGCGGCTTTCTAGGAAACAAGCAACTTCCCAGAAATGGTTAGGCAGAAAGGTTTTGCAGTGAACAGGGGAATCACAGATGAAGAATCTACAATACAGTCTTCTTATCTTGGCGATTTGCATTTTGCAATGAAAGCGCTCTCGGGGAAAACAGCTAACGAGCAGCAGCATTCTGGGCTCTCGCGTTCGCCTTCGCTGTTATCGGTGAACGTTTCCAATTCACCAGCGAGCTTTCTGGAGTACAGTCCTGTCGTAAATGCCCAATGTATACTTTAATTATAATCCTAAAGATATTGTGAGGTGACAGTTCAGCAAGAGATCTGATTCTCATGCAGCTTTCTAAGGAAAAATCAAATTCCCAGAGATGGTTAGGCAGAAAGGTTTTGCAGTGAACAGGGGAATCACACATGAAGAATCTACAGTACAGTTTCTGCTCTTGAAGATTTGCAGCTGGCAATGAAAGCGCTCTCGGGGGAAAGAGCTAACGAGCAGCAGCATTCTGGGCTAGCACGTTCCCCTTAGCTGTTATCGGTGAACGTTTCCAATTCACCAGCGAGCTTTCCTGAGCACAGTCCTGTCTCAGCTGCCCAATCTATACTTCAGCACACTCCTAAACATAGAGTGCAGTGACAGTTCAGGAAGAGATCTGATTCCACACAGCTTCTAGGAAAACGAGCAACTTCCCACGGCTGGTTATTCAGAAAGGTTTTGCAGTGAACAGGGGAATCACAGATGAAGAATCTAGAGTACGAGTCTTCTTCTCTTGGCGATTTGCACTTGGCAATGAAAGCGCTCCTGGAAGAAAGAGCTATCGGGTTTCAGCTTTCTGCGCTAGCGCGTTTCCCTTAGCTGTTATCGGTGGACGTTTCCAATTCAACAGCGAGCTTTCCTGAGCACAGTCCTGTCGCAGCTGCCCAATCTATACTTAAGCAGACTCCTAAACACAGAGTGCAGTGACAGTTCAGCAAGAGATCTGATTCTCATGCAGCTTTCTAGGAAACAAGCAACTTCCCATGGCTGGTTAGGTCAGAAATGTTTTGCAGTGAACAGGGGAATCACAGAGGAAGAATCTACAGTACAGTCTTCTGTCTCTGGCGATTTGCATTTTGCAATGAAAGCGCTCCCGGGAGAAAGAGCTAACGAAGCAGCAGTTTTCTGGGCTATAGCGTTCCTATTAGCTGTTATCGGTGAAGGTTTCCAATTCAGCAGCGAGCGTTCCTGAGCACATTCCTGTCGCAGCTGCCCAATCTATACTTAAGCACACTCCTAAACATAGAGTGCAGTGACAGTTCAGCAAGAGATCTGATTCTTATGCGGCTTTCTAGGAAACAAGCAACTTCCCAGAAATGGTTAGGCAGAAAGGTTTTGCAGTGAACAGGGGAATCACAGATGAAGAATCTACAATACAGTCTTCTTATCTTGGCGATTTGCATTTTGCAATGAAAGCGCTCCCGGGAGAAAGAGCTAACGAGCAGCAGCATTCTGGGCTATCGCGTTCGCCTTAGCTGCTATCGGTGAACGTTTCCAATTCACCACCGAGCGTTCCTGGGCACATTCCTGTCGCAGCTTCCCAATCGATCCTTATGCAGACTCCTAAACATAGAGTGCAGTGACAGTTCAGCAAGAGATCTGATTCTCATTCAGCTTTCTAGGAAACAAGCAACTTCCCAGGGTTAGATACGGAGAAAGTTTTTGCAGTGAAAGGTGAATCAAAGATGAAGACTCTACAGTACAGTCTTCTTGTCTTGGCGTTTTGCATTTTGCAATGAATGCTCTCCCGGGAGAAAGAGCTAACGAGCAGCAGCATCCTGGGCTCTCGCGTTCCCCTTCGCTGTTATCGGTGAACGTTTCCTATTCACCAGCGATCTTTCCCGAGCACAGTCCTGTCGTAAATGCCCAATATATACCTAACTATAATCCTAAAGATATAGTGCAGTGACAGTTCAGCAAGGGATCAGATTCTCGTGCAGCTTTCTAGGAATCAAGCAACCTCCCAGGATTAGTAACGCAGAAAGTTTTTGCCGTGAACAGGGGAATCACAGATGAAGAATCTAGAGTACAGTCTTCTTCTCTGGCGATTTGCACTTGGCAATGAAAGCGCTCCCGGGAGGAGGAGCTATCGCGCAGCAGCTTTCTGCGCTAGCGCGTTCCCCTTAGCTGTTATCGGTGAACGTTTCCAATTCACCAGCGAGCTTTCCTGAGCACAGTCCTGTCGCAGCTGCCCAATCTATACTTAAGCAGACTCCTAAACATAGAGTGCAGTGACAGTTCAGCAAGAGATCTGATTCTCACAGCAGCTTTCTAGGAAACAAGCAACTTCCCACGGCTGGTTATTCAGAAAGGTTTTGCAGTGAACAGGGGAATCACAGATGAAGAATCTAGAGTACAGTCTTCTTCTCTTGGCGATTTGTAGTTTGCAATGAAAGCGCTCCCGGGACAAAGAGCTATCGAGCAGCAGCTTTCTGCGCTAGCGCGTTCCCCTTAGCTGTTATCGGTGAACAGTTTCCAATTCACCAGCGAACTTTCCTGAGCACTAGTCCTGTCTCAGCTGCCCAATCTATACTTAAGATCACTCCTAAACATTGAGCGCAAAACAGTTCAGCAGAAAGATCTGATTCTCATGCAGCTTTCTAGGAAACAGGAAACTTCCCACGGTTGCTTAGGCAGAAAGGTTTTGCAGTGAACAGGGGAATCACAGATGAAGAATCTATAGTACAGTCTTCTTCTCTTGGGCGATTTGCAGCTTGGCAATGAAAGCGCTCCCTGGAAGAAAGAGCTAATCGAGGTTTCAGCCTTTCTGCGCTAAGCGCGTTTCCCTTAGCTGTTATCGGTGTACGTTTCCAATTCACCAGCGAGCTTTCCTGAGCACAGTCCTGTCGCAGCTGCCCAATCTATAATTAAGCAGAGTCCTAAACACAGAGTGCAGTGCCAGTTCAGCAATAGATCTGATTCTCATGCAGCTTTCTAGGAAACAAGCAACTTCTCATGGCTGTTTAGGCAGAAAGGTTTTGCAGTGAACAGGGGAATCACAGATGAAGCATCTGCAGTACAGTCTTCTTCTCTTGGCGATTTGCAGTTTGTATGAAAGCGCTCCCGGGAGAAAGAGCTAACGAGCAGCGGCATTCTGGGCTCTCGCGTTCCCCTTAGCTGTTATCGGTAAACGTTTCCAATTCACCAGCGAACTTTCCTGACCACATTCCTGTCGCAGCTGCCCAATCGATCCTTAAGCAGACTCCTAAATGGAGAGTGCAGTGATAGTTCAGCAAGAGATCTGATTCTTATGCGGCTTTCTAGGAAACAAGCAACTTCCCAGAAATGGTTAGGCAGAAAGGTTTTGCAGTGAACAGGGGAATCACAGATGAAGAATCTACAATACAGTCTTCTTATCTTGGCGATTTGCATTTTGCAATGAAAGCGCTCTCGGGGAAAACAGCTAACGAGCAGCAGCATTCTGGGCTCTCGCGTTCGCCTTCGCTGTTATCGGTGAACGTTTCCAATTCACCAGCCAGCTTTCTGGAGTACAGTCCTGTCGTAAATG
Source organism: Cuculus canorus (assembly GCF_017976375.1). NCBI lineage: Eukaryota > Metazoa > Chordata > Aves > Cuculiformes > Cuculidae > Cuculus > Cuculus canorus. Next base: position 7,172,567 of record NC_071426.1, on the reverse strand, counting down.
CCCAATGTATATTTAATTATAATCCTAAAGATATTGTGAGGTGACAGTTCAGCAAGAGATCTGATTCTCATGCAGCTTTCTAAGGAAAAATCAAATTCCCAGAGATGGTTAGGCAGAAAGGTTTGCAGTGAACAGGGGAATCACACATGAAGAATCTACAGTACAGTTTTCTGCTCTTGAAGATTTGCAGCTGGCAATGAAAGCGCTCTCGGGGGAAAGAGCTAACGAGCAGCAGCATTCTGGGCTATCGCTGTTTCCCCTTAGCTGTTATCGGTGAACGTCTCCAATTCACCAGCGAGCTTTCCGGAGCACAGTCCTGTCGTAAATGCCCAATCTATACTTAACTATAATCCTAAAGATATAGTTGCAGTGACAGTTTAGCAAGGGATCAGTTTCTTGTGCAGCAATCTAGGAAACAAGCAAATTCCCAGGGTTGGTTACGCAGAAAGGTTTTGCAGTGAACAGGGGAATCACTGATGAAGAATCTACAGTACAGTCTTCTTCTCTTGGCGATTTGCAGTTTGCTAATGAAAGCGCTCCCGGGAGAAAGAGCTAACGAGCAGCAGCATTCTGGGCTCTCGCGTTCCCCTTAGCTGTTATCGGTAACGTTTCCAATTCACCAGCGAAGCCTTCCTGAGTATAGTCCTGTCGCAGCTTCCCAATCGATCCTTATGCAGACCCCTAAACATAGAGTGCAGTGACAGTTCAGCAAGAGATCTGATTCTCATGCAGCTTTCTAGGAAACAAGCAACTTCCCAGGGTTGGTTAGGCAGAAAGGTTTTGCAGTGAACAGGGGAATCACAGATGAAGAATCTACAGTACAGTCTTCTTCTCTTGGCGATTTGCATTTTGCAATGAAAGCGCTCCCGGGAGAAAGAGCTAACGAGCAGCAGCATTCTGGGCTAGCGCGTTCCCCTTAGCTGTTATCGGTGAACGTTTCCAATACACTAGCAAGCTTTCCTGAGCACATTCCTGTCGCAGCTGCCCAATCTATACTTAAGCAGACCCCTAAACATAGAGTGCAGTGACAGTTCAGCAAGAGATCTGATTCTCATGCAGCTTTCTAGGAAACAAGCAACTTCCCAGGATTGGTTAGGCAGAAAGGTTTTGCAGTGAACAGGGGAATCAAAGATGAAGACTGTACAGTACAGTCTTCTTGTCTTGGCGTTTTGCATTTTGCAATGAATGCGCTCCCGGGAGAAAGAGCTAACGAGCAGCAGCATTCTGGGCTCTCGCGTACCCCTTAGCTGTTATGTGTGAACATTTCCAATTCACCAGCGAGCTTTCCCCAGCACAGTCCTGTCGCAAATGCCCAATCTATACTTAAGTATAATGCTAAAGATATAGTGCAGTGACTGTTCAGCAAGGGATCAGATTCTCGTGCAGCTTTCTAGGAATCAAGCAACTTCCCAGGATTGGTTAGGCAGAAAGTTTTTGCCGTGAACAGGGTAATCATAGATGAAGAATCTAAGGCACAGTCTTCTTCCTTGGCGACTTACAGTTTGTAATGAAAGCGCTCCCGGGAGAAAGAGCTATCGAGCAGCAGCTTTCTGGGCTAGCGCGTTCCCCTTAGCTGTTATCGGTGAACGTTTCCAATTCACCAGCGAGCTTTCCTGAGCACAGTCCTGTCGCAGCTGCCCAATCTATACTTAAGCACACTCCTAAACATAGAGTGCAGTGACAGTTCAGCAAGAGATCTGATTCTCACAGCAGCTTTCTAGGAAACAAGCAACTTCCCACGGTTGGTTAGTCAGAAAGGTTTTGCAGTGAACAGGGGAATCACAGATGAAGAATCTAGAGTACAGTCTTCTTCTCTTGGCGATTTGCAGTTTGCAATGAAAGCGCTCCCGGGACAAAGAGCTATCGAGCAGCAGTTTTCTGCGCTAGCGCGTTCCCCTTAGCTGTTATCGGTGAACGTTTCCAATTCAACAGCGAGCTTTCCTGAGCACAGTCCTGTCGCAGCTGCCCAATCTATACTTAAGCAGACTCCTAAACATAGAGTGCAGTGACAGTTCAGCAAGAGATCTGATTCTCATGCGGCTTTCTAGGAAACAAGCAACTTCCCACAGCTGGTTAGGCAGTAAGGTTTTCAGTGAACAGGGGAATCACAGATGAAAAATCTACAATACAGTCTTCTTATCTTGGCGATTTGCATTTTGCAATGAAAGCTCTCCCGGGAGAAAGAGCTAACGAGCAGCAGCATTCTGGTCTATCGCGTTCGCCCTTAGCTGTTATCGGTGAATGTTTCCAATTCACCAGCGAGCTTTCCTGAGCACAGTCCTGTCGCAGCTTCCCAATCGATCCTTATGCAGACTCCTAAACATAGAGTGCAGTGACAGTTCAGCAAGAGATCTGATTCTCAGGCAGCTTTCTAGGAAACAAGCAACTTCCCATAGTTGGTTAGGCAGAAAGTTTTTGCAGTGAACAGGGGAATCAAAGATGAAGAATCTATAGTACAGTCTACATCTCTTGGCCATTTTGCAGTTTACAAAGAATGCGCTCCCGGGAGAAAGAGCTAACGAGCAGCAGCATTCTGGGCTAGCACGTTCCCCTTAGCTGTTAACGGTCAAGGTTTCCAATTCACCAGCGAGCTTTCCTGAGCACAGTCCTGTCGTAAATGCCCAATATATACCTAACTATAATCCTAAAGATATAGTGCAGTGACAGTTCAGCAAGGGATCAGATTCTCGTGCAGCTTTCTAGGAATCAAGCAACCTCCCAGGATTAGTAACGCAGAAAGTTTTTGCCGTGAACAGGGTAATCATAGATGAAAAATCTACAGTACAGTCTTCTTCTCTTGGCGATTTGCAGTTTGCAATGAAAGCGCTCCCGGGAGAAAATGCTAAAAACCAGCATCTTTTTGGGCTAGCTCTTTCGCCTTAGCTGCTATCGGTAAACATTTCCAATTCACCAGCGAGCCTCCCTGAGCACAGTCCTGTCGTAAATGCCCAATGTATATTTAACTATAATCCTAAAGATATTGTGAGGTTACAGTTCAGACAGAAATCTGATTCTCATGCAGCTTTCTAGGAAACAGGAAACTTCCCACGGTTGGTTAGGCTGAAAGGTTTTGCAGTGAACAGGGGAATCACAGATGAAGAATCTAGAGTACAGTTTTCTCTTGACGATTTGCAGTTTGCAATGAAAGCGCTCCCGGGAGAAAGAGCTACGAGCAGCAGCTTTCTGGGCTAGCGCGTTCCCCTTAGCTGTTATCGGTGAACGTTTCCAATTCACCAGCGAGCTTTCCTGAGCACAGTCCTGTCGCAGGTGCCCAATCTATACTTAAGCACACTCCTAAACATAGAGTGCAGTGACAGTTCAGCAAGAGATCTGATTCTCACACAGCTTTCTAGGAAACAGCAACTTCCCACGGCTTGGTTATTCAGAAAGGTTTTGCAGTGAACAGGGGAATCACAGATGAAGAATCTAGAGTACAGTCTTCTTCTCTTGGCGATTTGCAGTTTGCAATGAAAGCGCTCCCGGGAAGAAAGAGCTATCGAGATTCCACTTTCTGGGCTAGCGCTTTCCTCTTAGCTGTTATCGGTGGACGTTTCCAATTCACCAGCGAGCTTTCCTGAGCACAGTCCTGTCGCAGCTGCCCAATCTATACTTAAGCACACTCCTAAACATAGAGTGCAGTGACAGTTCAGCAAGAGATCTGATTCTCACACAGCTTTCTAGGAAACAAGCAACTTCCCACGGCTGGTTATTCAGAAAGGTTTTGCAGTGAACAGGGGAATCACAGATGAAGAATCTAGAGTACAGTCTTCTTCTCTTGGCGATTTGCACTTGGCAATGAAAGCACTCCTGAAAGAAAGAGCTATTGGGTTTCAGCTTTCTGCGCTAGCGCGTTTCCCCTTAGCTAGTTATCGGTGGAACGTTTCCAATTCAACAGCGAGCTTTCCTGAGCACAGTCCTGTCGCAGCTGCCCAATCTATACTTAAGCAGCACTCCTAAACATAGAAGTGCAGTGACAGTTCAGCAAGAGATCTGATTCTCATGCAGCTTTCTAGGAAACAAGCAACTTCCCAGAAATGGTTAGGCAGAAAGGTTTTGCAGTGAACAGGGGAATCACAGATGAAGAATCTACAATACAGTCTTCTTATCTTGGCGATTTGCATTTTGCAATGAAAGCGCTCTCGGGAGAAAGAGCTAACGAGCAGCAGCATTCTGGGCTATCGCGTTCGCCTTAGCTGCTATCGGTAAACGTAACCAATTCACCAGCGAGCTTTTCTGACCACATTCCTGTCGCAGCTTCCCAATCGATCCTTATGCAGACCACTAAACATAGAGTGCAGTGACAGTTCAGCAAGAGATCTGATTCTCATGCAGCTTTCTAGGAAACAAGCAACTTCCAAGGGTTAGATACGCAGAAAGGTTTTGCAGTGAAAGGGGAATCAAAGATGAAGGATCTACAGTACAGTCTTCTTGTCTTGGCGTTTTGCATTTTGCAATGAATGCGCTCCCAGGAGAAAGAGCTAACGAGCAGCAGCATTCTGGGCTCTCGCGTTCCCCTTAGCTGTTATCTGTGAACATTTCCAATTCACCAGCGAGCTTTCCCCAGCACAGTCCTGTCGCAAATGCCCAATCTATACTTAAGTATAATGCTAAAGATATAGTGCAGTGACTGTTCAGCAAGGGATCAGATTCTCGTGCAGCTTTCTAGGAATCAAGCAACTTCCCAGGATTGGTTAGGCAGAAAGTTTTTGCCGTGAACAGGGTAATCATAGATGAAGAATCTAAGGCACAGTCTTCTTCCTTGGCGACTTACAGTTTGTAATGAAAGCTCTCCCGGGAGAAAGAGCTAACGAGCAGCAGCATTCAGGGCTAGCGCCTTCGCCTTAGCTGTTATTAGTGAATGTTTAAAATTCACCAGCGAACTTTCCTGACCACATTCCTGTCGCAGCTGCCCAATCGCTCCTTAAGCAGACTCCTAATCATAGAGTGCAGTGATAGTTCAGCAAGACATCTGATTCTCATGCAGCTTTCTAGGAAACAAGGAACTTCGCAGGGTTGGTTAGGTAGAAATGTTTTCAAGTGAACAGGGGAATCACAGAGGAAGAATCTACAGTACAGTTTTCTGCTCCTGAAGATTTGCAGTTTGCAATGAAAGCGCTCCCGGGAGAAAGCGCTAACAAACAGCATCTTTTTGGGCTAGCGCGTTCGCCTTAGCTGCTATCGGTGAACGTTTCCAATTCACCAGCGAGCGTTCCTGACCACATTCCTGTCGCAGCTTCCCAATCGATCCTTATGCAGACCACTAACCATGGAGTGCAGTGACAGTTCAGCAAGAGATCTGATTCTCATGCGGCTTTCTAGGAAACAAGCAACTTCCCAGAAATGGTTAGGCAGTAAGGTTTTGCAGTGAACACGGGAATCACAGATGAAGAATCTACAATACAGTCTTCTTATCTTGGCGATTTGCATTTTGCAATGAAAGCTCTCCCGGGAGAAAGAGCTAACGAGCAGCAGCATTCTGGTCTATCGCGTTCGCCTTAGCTGTTATCGGTGAATGTTTCCAATTCACCACCGAGCGTTCCTGGGCACATTCCTGTCGCAGCTTCCCAATCGATCCTTATGCAGACTCCTAAACATAGAGTGCAGTGACAGTTCAGCAAGAGATCTGATTCTCATTCAGCTTTCTAGGAAACAAGCAACTTCCCAGGGTTAGATACGGAGAAAGTTTTTGCAGTGAAAGGTGAATCAAAGATGAAGACTCTACAGTACAGTCTTCTTGTCTTGGCGTTTTGCATTTTGCAATGAATGCGCTCCCGGGAGAAAGAGCTAACGAGCAGCAGCATCCTGGGCTCTCGCGTTCCCCTTCGCTGTTATCGGTGAACGTTTCCTATTCACCAGCGATCTTTCCCGAGCACAGTCCTGTCGTAAATGCCCAATATATACCTAACTATAATCCTAAAGATATAGTGCAGTGACAGTTCAGCAAGGGATCAGATTCTCGTGCAGCTTTCTAGGAATCAAGCAACCTCCCAGGATTAGTAACGCAGAAAGTTTTTGCCGTGAACAGGGTAATCACAGATGAAGAATCTATAGTACAGTCTTCTCTTATCGCGATTTGCAGTTTGCAATGAAAGCGCTCCCGGGAGAAAGAGCTAACGAGCAGCAGCTTTCTGGGCTAGCGCGTTCCCCTTAGCTGTTATCGGTGAACGTTTCCAATTCACCAGCGAGCTTTCCTGAGCACAGTCCTGTCGCAGCTGCCCAATCTATACTTAAGCACCCTCCTAAACATAGAGTGCAGTGACAGTTCAGCAAGAGATCTGATTCTCAGGCAGCTTTCTAGGAAACAAGCAACTTCCCATGGTTGGTTAGGCAGAAAGTTTTTGCAGTGAACAGGGGAATCACAGATGAAGAATCTAGAGTACAGTCTTCTTCCTTTGGCGATTTGCAGTTTGCAATGAAAGCGCTCCCAGAGAAAGAGCTATCGCGCAGCAGCTTTCTGCGCTAGCGCGTTCCCCTTAGCTATTAGAAGTGAACGTTTCCAATTCACCAGCGAGCTTTCCTGAGCACAGTCCTGTCTCAGCTGCCCAATCTATACTTAAGCACACTCCTAAACATTGAGCGCAATGACAGTTCAGAGAGAAATGTGATTCTCATGCAGCTTTCTAGGAAACAAGCAACTTCCCATGGCTGCATAGGCAGAAAGGTTTTGCAGTGAACAGGGGAATCACAGATGAAGAATCTAGAGTACAGTCTTCTTCTCTTGGCGATTTGCAGTTGGCTATGAAAGCGCTCCCGGGAGAAAGAGCTATCGAGCAGTCAGCTTTCTGGGCTAGCGCGTTTCCTCTTAGCTGTTATCGGTGAACGTTTCCAATTCACCAGCGAGCTTTCCTGAGCACAGTCCTGTCTCAGCTGCCCAATCTATACTTAAGCACACTCCTAAACATAGAGTGCAGTGACAGTTCAGCAAGAGATCTGATTCTCAATGCAGCTTTCTAGGAAACAAGCAACTTACCATGGTTGGTTAAGTAGAAAGGTTTTGCAGTGAACAGGGGAATCACAGATGAAGAATCTAGAGTACAGTCTTCTTCTCTTGGCGATTTGCAGTTTGTAATGAAAGCGCTCCCGGGAGAAAGAGCTAACGAGCAACAGCATTCTGGGCTAGCACGTTCCCCTTAGCTGTTATCGGTCAACGTTTCCAATTCACCAGCGAACTTTCCTGACCACATTCCTGTCGCAGCTGCCCAATCGATCCTTAAGCAGACTCCTAAATGGAGAGTGCAGTGATAGTTCAGCAAGAGATCTGATTCTTATGCGGCTTTCTAGGAAACAAGCAACTTCCCAGAAATGGTTAGGCAGAAAGGTTTTGCAGTGAACAGGGGAATCACAGATGAAGAATCTACAATACAGTCTTCTTATCTTGGCGATTTGCATTTTGCAATGAAAGCGCTCTCGGGGAAAACAGCTAACGAGCAGCAGCATTCTGGGCTCTCGCGTTCGCCTTCGCTGTTATCGGTGAACGTTTCCAATTCACCAGCCAGCTTTTTGGAGTACAGTCCTGTCGTAAATGCCCAATGTATATTTAATTATAATCCTAAATGATATGTGCAGGTGACAGTTCAGCAAGAGATCTGATTCTTATGCGGCTTTCTAGGAAACAAGCAACTTCCCAGAGATGGTTAGGCAGAAAGGTTTTGCAGTGAACAGGGGAATCACACATGAAGAATCTACAGTACAGTTTTCTGCTCTTGAAGATTTGCAGCTGGCAATGAAAGCGCTCTCGGGGGAAAGAGCTAACGAGCAGCAGCATTCTGGGCTATCGCGTTCGCCTTAGCTGCTATCGGTAAACGTCTCCAATTCACCAGCGAGCTTTCCGGAGCACAGTCCTGTCGTAAATGCCCAATCTATACTTAACTATAATCCTAAAGATATAGTGCAGTGACAGTTTAGCAAGGGATCAGTTTCTTGTGCAGCAATCTAGGAAACAAGCAAATTCCCAGGGTTGGTTACGCAGAAAGGTTTTGCAGTGAACAGGGGAATCACTGATGAAGAATCTACAGTACAGTCTTCTTCTCTTGGCGATTTGCAGTTTGTAATGAAAGCGCTCCCGGGAGAAAGAGCTAACGAGCAGCAGCATTCTGGGCTCTCGCGTTCCCCTTAGCTGCTATCGGTAAACGTTTCCAATTCACCAGCAAGCCTCCCTGAGTATAGTCCTGTCGCAGCTTCCCAATCGTTCCTTATGCAGACCCCTAAACATAGAGTGCAGTGACAGTTCAGCAAGAGATCTGATTCTCATGCAGCTTTCTAGGAAACAAGCAACTTCCCAGGGTTAGATACGCAGAAAGGTTTTGCAGTGAAAGGTGAATCAAAGATGAAGAATCTACAGTACAATCTTCTTGTCTTGGCGTTTTGCATTTTGCAATGAATGCTCTCCCAGGAGAAAGAGCTAACGAGCAGCAGCATTCTGGGCTCTCGCGTTCCCCTTAGCTGTTATCGGTAAACGTTTCCAATTCACCAGCGAACTTTCTTTAGCACATTCCTGTCGCAGCTGCCCAATCGATCCTTAAGCAGACTCCTAAATGGAGAGTGCAGTGACAGTTCAGCAAGAGATCTGATTCTTATGCGGCTTTCTAGGAAACAAGCAACTTCCCAGAAATGGTTAGGCAGAAAGGTTTTGCAGTGAACAGGGGAATCACAGATGAAGAATCTACAATACAGTCTTCTTATCTTGGCGATTTGCATTTTGCAATGAAAGCGCTCTCGGGAGAAAGAGCTAACGAGCAGCAGCATTCTGGGCTATCGCGTTCGCCTTAGCTGCTATCGGTAAACGTAACCAATTCACCAGCGAGCTTTTCTGACCACATTCCTGTCGCAGCTTCCCAATCGATCCTTATGCAGACCACTAAACATAGAGTGCAGTGACAGTTCAGCAAGAGATCTGATTCTCATGCAGCTTTCTAGGAAACAAGCAACTTCCCAGGGTTAGATACGCAGAAAGGTTTTGCAGTGAAAGGGGAATCAAAGATGAAGACTGTACAGTACAGTCTTCTTGTCTTGGCGTTTTGCATTTTGCAATGAATGCGCTCCCGGGAGAAAGAGCTAACGAGCAGCAGCATTCTGGGCTCTCGCGTACCCCTTAGCTGTTATGTGTGAACATTTCCAATTCACCAGCGAGCTTTCCCCAGCACAGTCCTGTCGCAAATGCCCAATCTATACTTAAGTATAATGCTAAAGATATAGTGCAGTGACTGTTCAGCAAGGGATCAGATTCTCGTGCAGCTTTCTAGGAATCAAGCAACTTCCCAGGATTGGTTAGGCAGAAAGTTTTTGCCGTGAACAGGGTAATCATAGATGAAGAATCTAAGGCACAGTCTTCTTCCTTGGCGACTTACAGTTTGTAATGAAAGCTCTCCCGGGAGAAAGAGCTAACGAGCAGCAGCATTCAGGGCTAGCGCCTTCGCCTTAGCTGTTATTAGTGAATGTTTAAAATTCACCAGCGAACTTTCCTGACCACATTCCTGTCGCAGCTGCCCAATCGCTCCTTAAGCAGACTCCTAATCATAGAGTGCAGTGATAGTTCAGCAAGACATCTGATTCTCATGCAGCTTTCTAGGAAACAAGGAACTTCGCAGGGTTGGTTAGGTAGAAATGTTTTCAAGTGAACAGGGGAATCACAGAGGAAGAATCTACAGTACAGTTTTCTGCTCCTGAAGATTTGCAGTTTGCAATGAAAGCGCTCCCGGGAGAAAGCGCTAACAAACAGCATCTTTTTGGGCTAGCGCGTTCGCCTTAGCTGCTATCGGTGAACGTTTCCAATTCACCAGCGAGCGTTCCTGACCACATTCCTGTCGCAGCTTCCCAATCGATCCTTATGCAGACCACTAACCATGGAGTGCAGTGACAGTTCAGCAAGAGTGCAGTGACAGTTCAGCAAGAGATCTGATTCTCATGCAGCTTTCTAGGAAACAAGCAACTTCCCACGGCTGGTTAGGCAGAAAGGTTTTGCAGTGAACAGGGGAATCACAGATGAAGAATCTACAGTACAGTCTTCTTCTCTTGGTGATTTGCAGTTTGCAATGAAAGCGCTCCCGGGAGAAAGAGCTAACGAGCAGCAGCATTCTGGGCTAGCGCTTTCCCCTTAGCTGTTATCGGTGAACGTTTCCAATTCACCAGCGAGCTTTCCTGAGCACAGTCCTGTCGCAGCTGCCCAATCGATACATAAGCACACTCCTAAACATAGAGTGCAGTGACAGTTCAGCAAGAGATCTGATTCTCATGCAGCTTTCTAGGAAACAAGCAACTTCCTATGGTTGGTAGGCAGAAATATGTTTTGCAGTGAACAGGGGAATCACAGATGAAGAATCTAGAGTACAGTCTTCTTCTCTTGGCGATTTGCGGTTTGCAATGAAAGCGCTCCCGGGAGAAAGAGCTAACGAGCAGCAGCATCCTGGGCTCTCGCGTTCCCCTTCGCTGTTATCGGTGAACGTTTCCTATTCACCAGCGATCTTTCCCGAGCACAGTCCTGTCGTAAATGCCCAATATATACCTAACTATAATCCTAAAGATATAGTGCAGTGACAGTTCAGCAAGGGATCAGATTCTCGTGCAGCTTTCTAGGAATCAAGCAACCTCCCAGGATTAGTAACGCAGAAAGTTTTTGCCGTGAACAGGGTAATCATAGATGAAAAATCTACAGTACAGTCTTCTTCTCTTGGCGATTTGCAGTTTGCAATGAAAGCGCTCCCGGGAGAAAATGCTAAAAACCAGCATCTTTTTGGGCTAGCTCTTTCGCCTTAGCTGCTATCGGTAAACATTTCCAATTCACCAGCGAGCCTCCCTGAGCACAGTCCTGTCGTAAATGCCCAATGTATATTTAACTATAATCCTAAAGATATTGTGAGGTTACAGTTCAGCAAGAGATCTGATTCTCGTGCAGCTTTCTTGGAAACAAGGAACTTCGCAGGGTTGGTTAGGCAGAAAGGTTTTGCAGAGAACAGGGGAATCACAGATGAAGAATCTACAGTACAGTCTTCTTCTTTTGGCGATTTGCATTTTGCAATGAAAGCGCTCCTGGGGGAAAATCAAACGAGCAGCAGCATTTTGGGCTCTCGCGTTCCCCTTAGCTGTTATCGGTGAACGTTTCCAATTCACCAGCGAGCTTTCCGGAGGACAGTCCTGTCGTAAATGCCCAATCTATACTTAACTATAATCCTAAAGATATAGTGCAGTGACAGTTTAGCAAGGGATCAGTTTCTTGTGCAGCAATCTAGGAAAGAAGGAAATTCCCAGGGTTAGATACGAAGAAAGGTTTTGCAGTGAACAGGGGAATCACTGATGAAGCATCTGCAGTACAGTCTTCTTCTCTTGGCGATTTGCAGTTTGTAATGAAAGCGCTCCCGGGAGAAAGAGCTAACGAGCAGCGGCATTCTGGGCTCTCGCGTTCCCCTTAGCTGTTATCGGTAAACGTTTCCAATTCACCAGCGAACTTTCCTGACCACATTCCTGTCGCAGCTGCCCAATCGATCCTTAAGCAGACTCCTAAATGGAGAGTGCAGTGATAGTTCAGCAAGAGATCTGATTCTTATGCGGCTTTCTAGGAAACAAGCAACTTCCCAGAAATGGTTAGGCAGAAAGGTTTTGCAGTGAACAGGGGAATCACAGATGAAGAATCTACAATACAGTCTTCTTATCTTGGCGATTTGCATTTTGCAATGAAAGCGCTCTCGGGGAAAACAGCTAACGAGCAGCAGCATTCTGGGCTCTCGCGTTCGCCTTCGCTGTTATCGGTGAACGTTTCCAATTCACCAGCCAGCTTTCTGGAGTACAGTCCTGTCGTAAATGCCCAATGTATATTTAATTATAATCCTAAAGATATTGTGAGGTGACAGTTCAGCAAGAGATCTGATTCTCATGCAGCTTTCTAAGGAAAAATCAAATTCCCAGAGATGGTTAGGCAGAAAGGTTTTGCAGTGAACAGGGGAATCACACATGAAGAATCTAGAGTACAGTCTTCTTCTCTTGACGATTTGCAGTTTGCAATGAAAGCGCTCCCGGGAGAAAGAGCTGACGAGCAGCAGCTTTCTGGGCTAGCACGTTCCCCTTAGCTGTTATCGGTGAACGTTTCCAATTCAGCAGCGAGCTTTCCTGAGCACAGTCCTGTCGCAGCTGCCCAATCTATACTTAAGCACACTCCTAAACATAGAGTGCAGTGACAGTTCAGCAAGAGATCTGATTCTCAGGCAGCTTTCTAGGAAACAAGCAACTTCCCGTGGTTGGGTAGGCAGAAAGGTTTTGCAGTGAACAGGGGAATCACAGATGAAGAATCTAGAGTACAGTCTTCTTCTCTTGGCGATTTGCACTTTGCAATGAAAGCGCTCCCGGGACAAAGAGCTATCGAGCAGCAGTTTTCTGCGCTAGCGCGTTCCCCTTAGCTGTTATCGGTGAACGTTTCCAATTCACCTGCGAGCTTTCCTGAGCACATTTCTTGTCACACCTACACAATCTATACTTAAGCAGACCCCTAAACATAGAGTGCAGTGACAGTTCAGCAAGAGATCTGATTCTCATGCAGCTTTCTAGGAAACAAGCAACTTCCCAGGGTTAGATACGCAGAAAGGTTTTGCAGTGAAAGGTGAATCAAAGATGAAGGATCTACAGTACAGTCTTCTTGTCTTGGCGTTTTGCATTTTTCAATGAATGCTCTCCCAGGAGAAAGAGCTAACGAGCAGCAGCATTCTGGGCTCTCGCGTTCCCCTTAGCTGTTATCGGTAAACGTTTCCAATTCACCAGCGAACTTTCTTTAGCACATTCCTGTCGCAGCTGCCCAATCGATCCTTAAGCAGACTCCTAAATGGAGAGTGCAGTGACAGTTCAGCAAGAGATCTGATTCTTATGCGGCTTTCTAGGAAACAAGCAACTTCCCAGAAATGGTTAGGCAGAAAGGTTTTGCAGTGAACAGGGGAATCACAGATGAAGAATCTACAATACAGTCTTCTTATCTTGGCGATTTGCATTTTGCAATGAAAGCGCTCTCGGGAGAAAGAGCTAACGAGCAGCAGCATTCTGGGCTATCGCGTTCGCCTTAGCTGCTATCGGTAAACGTAACCAATTCACCACCGAGCGTTCCTGGGCACATTCCTGTCGCAGCTTCCCAATCGATCCTTATGCAGACTCCTAAACATAGAGTGCAGTGACAGTTCAGCAAGAGATCTGATTCTCATGCAGCTTTCTAGGAAACAAGCAACTTCCCAGGGTTAGATACGCAGAAAGGTTTTGCAGTGAAAGGGGAATCAAAGATGAAGACTGTACAGTACAGTCTTCTTGTCTTGGCGTTTTGCATTTTGCAATGAATGCGCTCCCGGGAGAAAGAGCTAACGAGCAGCAGCATTCTGGGCTCTCGCGTACCCCTTAGCTGTTATGTGTGAACATTTCCAATTCACCAGCGAGCTTTCCCCAGCACAGTCCTGTCGCAAATGCCCAATCTATACTTAAGTATCACTCCTAAACATAGAGTGCAGTGACAGTTCAGCAAGAGATCTGATTCTCATGCAGCTTTCTAGGAAACAAGCAACTTCCCACGGTTGGTTAGGCAGAAAGGTTTTGCAGTGAACAGGGGAATCACAGATGAAGAATCTAGAGTACAGTCTTCTTCTCTTGGCGATTTGCAGTTTGCAATGAAAGCTCTCCCGGGAGAAAGAGATGTCGAGCAGCAGCTTTCTGGGTAGCGCGTTCCCCTTAGCTGTTATCGGTGAACGTTTCCAATTCACCAGCGAGCTTTCCTGAGCACAGTCCTGTCGCAGCTGCCCAATCTATACTTAAGCACACTCCTAAACATAGAGTGCAGTGACAGTTCAGCAAGAGATCTGATTCTCATGCAGCTTTCTAGGAAACAAGCAACTTCCCACGGTTGGATAAGCAGAAAGGTTTTGCAGTGAACAGGGGAATCACAGATGAAGAATCTAGAGTACAGTCTTCTTCTCTTGGCGATTTGCAGTTTGCAATGAAAGCGCTCCCGGGAGAAAGCGCTAACAAACAGCATCTTTTTGGGCTAGCGCGTTCGCCTTAGCTGCTATCGGTGAACGTTTCCAATTCACCAGCGAGCGTTCCTGACCACATTCCTGTCGCAGCTTCCCAATCGATCCTTATGCAGACCACTAACCATGGAGTGCAGTGACAGTTCAGCAAGAGATCTGATTCTCATGCGGCTTTCTAGGAAACAAGCAACTTCCCAGAAATGGTTAGGCAGTAAGGTTTTGCAGTGAACACGGGAATCACAGATGAAGAATCTACAATACAGTCTTCTTATCTTGGCGATTTGCATTTTGCAATGAAAGCTCTCCCGGGAGAAAGAGCTAACGAGCAGCAGCATTCTGGTCTATCGCGTTCGCCTTAGCTGTTATCGGTGAATGTTTCCAATTCACCACCGAGCGTTCCTGGGCACATTCCTGTCGCAGCTTCCCAATCGATCCTTATGCAGACTCCTAAACATAGAGTGCAGTGACAGTTCAGCAAGAGATCTGATTCTCATTCAGCTTTCTAGGAAACAAGCAACTTCCCAGGGTTAGATACGGAGAAAGTTTTTGCAGTGAAAGGGGAATCAAAGATGAAGACTCTACAGTACAGTCTTCTTGTCTTGGCGTTTTGCATTTTGCAATGAATGCGCTCCCGGGAGAAAGAGCTAACGAGCAGCAGCATCCTGGGCTCTCGCGTTCCCCTTCGCTGTTATCGGTGAACGTTTCCTATTCACCAGCGATCTTTCCCGAGCACAGTCCTGTCGTAAATGCCCAATATATACCTAACTATAATCCTAAAGATATAGTGCAGTGACAGTTCAGCAAGGGATCAGATTCTCGTGCAGCTTTCTAGGAATCAAGCAACCTCCCAGGATTAGTAACGCAGAAAGTTTTTGCCGTGAACAGGGTAATCATAGATGAAAAATCTACAGTACAGTCTTCTTCTCTTGGCGATTTGCAGTTTGCAATGAAAGCGCTCCTGGGAGAAGAGCTACGAGCAGTCAGCTTTCTGGGCTAGCGCGTTCCCCTTAGCTGTTATCGGTGAACGTTTCCAATTCACCAGCGAGCTTTCCTGAGCCCAGTCCTGTCGCAGCTGCCCAATCTATCCTTCAGCAGACTCCTTAAACATAGAAGTGCAGTGACAGGTCAGCAAGAGATCTGATTCTCATGCGGCTTTCTAGGAAACGAGCAACATTCCCACGGCTGGTTATTCAGAAAGGTTTTGCAGTGAACAGGGGAATCACCGATGAAGAATCTAGAGTACAGTCTTCTCTCTTGGCGATTGCACTTGGCAATGAAAGCGCTCCTGGAAGAAAGAGCTATCGGGTTTCAGCTTTCTGCGCTAGCGCGTTTCCCTTAGCTGTTATCGGTGAACATTTCCAATTCACCTGCTAACTTTCCTGAGCACAGTCCTGTCGCAGCTGCCAAATCTATACTTAAGCAGACTTTGAAACATAGAATGCAGTGACAGTTCAGCAATAGATCTGATTCTCATGCAGCTTTCTAGGAAACAAGCAACTTCCCATGGTTGCTTAGGCAGAAAGTTTTTGCAGTGAAAAGGGGAATCACAGATGAAGAATCTACAATACAGTCTTCTTATCTTGGCGATTTGCATTTTGCAATGAAAGCGCTCTCGGGGAAAACAGCTAACGAGCAGCAGCATTCTGGGCTCTCGCGTTCGCCTTCGCTGTTATCGGTGAACGTTTCCAATTCACCAGCCAGCTTTCTGGAGTACAGTCCTGTCGTAAATGCCCAATGTATATTTAATTATAATCCTAAAGATATTGTGAGGTGACAGTTCAGCAAGAGATCTGATTCTCATGCAGCTTTCTAAGGAAAAATCAAATTCCCAGAGATGGTTAGGCAGAAAGGTTTTGCAGTGAACAGGGGAATCACACATGAAGAATCTACAGTACAGTTTTCTGCTCTTGAAGATTTGCAGCTGGCAATGAAAGCGCTCTCGGGGGAAAGAGCTAACGAGCAGCAGCATTCTGGGCTATCATGTTCCCCTTAGCTGTTATCGGTGAACGTCTCCAATTCACCAGCGAGCTTTCCGGAGCACAGTCCTGTCGTAAATGCCCAATCTATACTTAACTATAATCCTAAAGATATAGTGCAGTGACAGTTTAGCAAGGGATCAGTTTCTTGTGCAGCAATCTAGGAAACAAGCAAATTCCCAGGGTTGGTTACGCAGAAAGGTTTTGCAGTGAACAGGGGAATCACTGATGAAGAATCTACAGTACAGTCTTCTTCTCTTGGCGATTTGCAGTTTGTAATGAAAGCGCTCCCGGGAGAAAGAGCTAACGAGCAGCAGCATTCTGGGCTCTCGCGTTCCCCTTAGCTGCTATCGGTAAACGTTTCCAATTCACCAGCAAGCCTCCCTGAGTATAGTCCTGTCGCAGCTTCCCAATCGTTCCTTATGCAGACCCCTAAACATAGAGTGCAGTGACAGTTCAGCAAGAGATCTGATTCTCATGCAGCTTTCTAGGAAACAAGCAACTTCCCAGGGTTAGATACGCAGAAAGGTTTTGCAGTGAAAGGTGAATCAAAGATGAAGAATCTACAGTACAATCTTCTTGTCTTGGCGTTTTGCATTTTGCAATGAATGCTCTCCCAGGAGAAAGAGCTAACGAGCAGCAGCATTCTGGGCTCTCGCGTTCCCCTTAGCTGTTATCGGTAAACGTTTCCAATTCACCAGCGAACTTTCTTTAGCACATTCCTGTCGCAGCTGCCCAATCGATCCTTAAGCAGACTCCTAAATGGAGAGTGCAGTGACAGTTCAGCAAGAGATCTGATTCTTATGCGGCTTTCTAGGAAACAAGCAACTTCCCAGAAATGGTTAGGCAGAAAGGTTTTGCAGTGAACAGGGGAATCACAGATGAAGAATCTACAATACAGTCTTCTTATCTTGGCGATTTGCATTTTGCAATGAAAGCGCTCTCGGGAGAAAGAGCTAACGAGCAGCAGCATTCTGGGCTATCGCGTTCGCCTTAGCTGCTATCGGTAAACGTAACCAATTCACCAGCGAGCTTTTCTGACCACATTCCTGTCGCAGCTTCCCAATCGATCCTTATGCAGACCACTAAACATAGAGTGCAGTGACAGTTCAGCAAGAGATCTGATTCTCATGCAGCTTTCTAGGAAACAAGCAACTTCCCAGGGTTAGATACGCAGAAAGGTTTTGCAGTGAAAGGGGAATCAAAGATGAAGACTGTACAGTACAGTCTTCTTGTCTTGGCGTTTTGCATTTTGCAATGAATGCGCTCCCGGGAGAAAGAGCTAACGAGCAGCAGCATTCTGGGCTCTCGCGTACCCCTTAGCTGTTATGTGTGAACATTTCCAATTCACCAGCGAGCTTTCCCCAGCACAGTCCTGTCGCAAATGCCCAATCTATACTTAAGTATAATGCTAAAGATATAGTGCAGTGACTGTTCAGCAAGGGATCAGATTCTCGTGCAGCTTTCTAGGAATCAAGCAACTTCCCAGGATTGGTTAGGCAGAAAGTTTTTGCCGTGAACAGGGTAATCATAGATGAAGAATCTAAGGCACAGTCTTCTTCCTTGGCGACTTACAGTTTGTAATGAAAGCTCTCCCGGGAGAAAGAGCTAACGAGCAGCAGCATTCAGGGCTAGCGCCTTCGCCTTAGCTGTTATTAGTGAATGTTTAAAATTCACCAGCGAACTTTCCTGACCACATTCCTGTCGCAGCTGCCCAATCGCTCCTTAAGCAGACTCCTAATCATAGAGTGCAGTGATAGTTCAGCAAGACATCTGATTCTCATGCAGCTTTCTAGGAAACAAGGAACTTCGCAGGGTTGGTTAGGTAGAAATGTTTTCAAGTGAACAGGGGAATCACAGAGGAAGAATCTACAGTACAGTTTTCTGCTCCTGAAGATTTGCAGTTTGCAATGAAAGCGCTCCCGGGAGAAAGCGCTAACAAACAGCATCTTTTTGGGCTAGCGCGTTCGCCTTAGCTGCTATCGGTGAACGTTTCCAATTCACCAGCGAGCGTTCCTGACCACATTCCTGTCGCAGCTTCCCAATCGATCCTTATGCAGACCACTAACCATGGAGTGCAGTGACAGTTCAGCAAGAGATCTGATTCTCATGCGGCTTTCTAGGAAACAAGCAACTTCCCAGAAATGGTTAGGCAGTAAGGTTTTGCAGTGAACACGGGAATCACAGATGAAGAATCTACAATACAGTCTTCTTATCTTGGCGATTTGCATTTTGCAATGAAAGCTCTCCCGGGAGAAAGAGCTAACGAGCAGCAGCATTCTGGTCTATCGCGTTCGCCTTAGCTGTTATCGGTGAATGTTTCCAATTCACCACCGAGCGTTCCTGGGCACATTCCTGTCGCAGCTTCCCAATCGATCCTTATGCAGACTCCTAAACATAGAGTGCAGTGACAGTTCAGCAAGAGATCTGATTCTCATTCAGCTTTCTAGGAAACAAGCAACTTCCCAGGGTTAGATACGGAGAAAGTTTTTGCAGTGAAAGGTGAATCAAAGATGAAGACTCTACAGTACAGTCTTCTTGTCTTGGCGTTTTGCATTTTGCAATGAATGCGCTCCCGGGAGAAAGAGCTAACGAGCAGCAGCATCCTGGGCTCTCGCGTTCCCCTTCGCTGTTATCGGTGAACGTTTCCTATTCACCAGCGATCTTTCCCGAGCACAGTCCTGTCGTAAATGCCCAATATATACCTAACTATAATCCTAAAGATATAGTGCAGTGACAGTTCAGCAAGGGATCAGATTCTCGTGCAGCTTTCTAGGAATCAAGCAACCTCCCAGGATTAGTAACGCAGAAAGTTTTTGCCGTGAACAGGGTAATCATAGATGAAAAATCTACAGTACAGTCTTCTTCTCTTGGCGATTTGCAGTTTGCAATGAAAGCGCTCCCGGGAGAAAATGCTAAAAACCAGCATCTTTTTGGGCTAGCTCTTTCGCCTTAGCTGCTATCGGTAAACATTTCCAATTCACCAGCGAGCCTCCCTGAGCACAGTCCTGTCGTAAATGCCCAATGTATATTTAACTATAATCCTAAAGATATTGTGAGGTTACAGTTCAGCAAGAGATCTGATTCTCGTGCAGCTTTCTTGGAAACAAGGAACTTCGCAGGGTTGGTTAGGCAGAAAGGTTTTGCAGAGAACAGGGGAATCACAGATGAAGAATCTACAGTACAGTCTTCTTCTTTTGGCGATTTGCATTTTGCAATGAAAGCGCTCCTGGGGGAAAAATCAAACGAGCAGCAGCATTTTGGGCTCTCGCGTTCCCCTTAGCTGTTATCGGTGAACGTTTCCAATTCACCAGCGAGCTTTCCGGAGGACAGTCCTGTCGTAAATGCCCAATCTATACTTAACTATAATCCTAAAGATATAGTGCAGTGACAGTTTAGCAAGGGATCAGTTTCTTGTGCAGCAATCTAGGAAAGAAGGAAATTCCCAGGGTTAGATACGAAGAAAGGTTTTGCAGTGAACAGGGGAATCACTGATGAAGCATCTGCAGTACAGTCTTCTTCTCTTGGCGATTTGCAGTTTGTAATGAAAGCGCTCCCGGGAGAAAGAGCTAACGAGCAGCGGCATTCTGGGCTCTCGCGTTCCCCTTAGCTGTTATCGGTAAACGTTTCCAATTCACCAGCGAACTTTCCTGACCACATTCCTGTCGCAGCTGCCCAATCGATCCTTAAGCAGACTCCTAAATGGAGAGTGCAGTGATAGTTCAGCAAGAGATCTGATTCTTATGCGGCTTTCTAGGAAACAAGCAACTTCCCAGAAATGGTTAGGCAGAAAGGTTTTGCAGTGAACAGGGGAATCACAGATGAAGAATCTACAATACAGTCTTCTTATCTTGGCGATTTGCATTTTGCAATGAAAGCGCTCTCGGGGAAAACAGCTAACGAGCAGCAGCATTCTGGGCTCTCGCGTTCGCCTTCGCTGTTATCGGTGAACGTTTCCAATTCACCAGCCAGCTTTCTGGAGTACAGTCCTGTCGTAAATGCCCAATGTATATTTAATTATAATCCTAAAGATATTGTGAGGTGACAGTTCAGCAAGAGATCTGATTCTCATGCAGCTTTCTAAGGAAAAATCGAAATTCCCAGAGATGGTTAGGCAGAAAGGTTTTGCAGTGAACAGGGGAATCACACATGAAGAATCTACAGTACAGTTTTCTGCTCTTGAAGATTTGCAGCTGGCAATGAAAGCGCTCTCGGGGGAAAGAGCTAACGAGCAGCAGCATTCTGGGCTATCATGTTCCCCTTAGCTGTTATCGGTGAACGTCTCCAATTCACCAGCGAGCTTTCCGGAGCACAGTCCTGTCGTAAATGCCCAATCTATACTTAACTATAATCCTAAAGATATAGTGCAGTGACAGTTTAGCAAGGGATCAGTTTCTTGTGCAGCAATCTAGGAAACAAGCAAATTCCCAGGGTTGGTTACGCAGAAAGGTTTTGCAGTGAACAGGGGAATCACTGATGAAGAATCTACAGTACAGTCTTCTTCTCTTGGCGATTTGCAGTTTGTAATGAAAGCGCTCCCGGGAGAAAGAGCTAACGAGCAGCAGCATTTCTGGGCTCTCGCGTTCCCCTTAGCTGCTATCGGTAAACGTTTCCAATTCACCAGCAAGCCTCCCTGAGTATAGTCCTGTCGCAGCTTCCCAATCGTTCCTTATGCAGACCCCTAAACATAGAGTGCAGTGACAGTTCAGCAAGAGATCTGATTCTCATGCAGCTTTCTAGGAAACAAGCAACTTCCCAGGGTTAGATACGCAGAAAGGTTTTGCAGTGAACAGGTGAATCACTGATGAAGAATCTACAGTACAATCTTCTTGTCTTGGCGTTTTGCATTTTGCAATGAATGCTCTCCCAGGAGAAAGAGCTAACGAGCAGCAGCATTCTGGGCTCTCGCGTTCCCCTTAGCTGTTATCGGTAAACGTTTCCAATTCACCAGCGAACTTTCTTTAGCACATTCCTGTCGCAGCTGCCCAATCGATCCTTAAGCAGACTCCTAAATGGAGAGTGCAGTGACAGTTCAGCAAGAGATCTGATTCTCATGCGGCTTTCTAGGAAACAAGCAACTTCCCATGGCTGCTTAGGCAGAAAGGTTTTGCAGTGAACAGGGGAATCACAGATGAAGAATCTAGAGTACAGTCTTCTTCTCTTGGCGATTTGCACTTTGCAATGAAAGCGCTCCCGGGAGGAAGAGCTATCGAGATTCCACTTTCTGGGCTAGCGCGTTTCCCTTAGCTGTTATCGGTGAACGTTTCCAATTCACCAGCGAGCTTTCCTGAGCACAGTCCTGTCGCAGCTGCCCAATCTATACTTAAGCAGACTCCTAAACATAGAGTGCAGTGACAGTTCAGCAAGAGATCTGATTCTCATGCAGCTTTCTAGGAAACAAGCAACTTCCCACGGTTGGATTAGGCAGAAAGGTTTTGCAGTGAACAGGGGAATCACAGATGAAGAATCTAGAGTACAGTCTTCTTCTCTTGGCGATTTGCAGTTTGCAATGAAAGCGCTCCCGGGAGAAAGAGCTGACGAGCAGCAGCTTTCTGGGCTAGCACGTTCCCCTTAGCTGTTATCGGTGAACGTTTCCAATTCAGCAGCGAGCTTTCCTGAGCACAGTCCTGTCTCAGCTGCCCAATCTATACTTCAGCACACTCCTAAACATAGAGTGCAGTGACAGTTCAGCAAGAGATCTGATTCTCACACAGCTTTCTAGGAAACGAGCAACTTCCCACGGCTGGTTATTCAGAAAGGTTTTGCAGTGAACAGGGGAATCACAGAT
This sequence comes from Cuculus canorus, assembly GCF_017976375.1. Classification (NCBI taxonomy): domain Eukaryota; kingdom Metazoa; phylum Chordata; class Aves; order Cuculiformes; family Cuculidae; genus Cuculus; species Cuculus canorus. The sequence continues at coordinate 7,150,815 of NC_071426.1, read as the reverse complement.
GAAGAATCTAGAGTACAGTCTTCTTCTCTTGGCGATTTGCACTTGGCAATGAAAGCGGTCCTGGAAGAAAGAGCTATCGGGTTTCAGCTTTCTGCGCTAGCGCGTTTCCCTTAGCTGTTATCGGTGGACGTTTCCAATTCAACAGCGAGCTTTCCTGAGCACAGTCCTGTCGCAGCTGCCCAATCTATACATAAGCACAGCTCCTAAACATAGAGTGCAGTGACAGTTCAGCAAGAGATCTGATTCTCATGCAGCTTTCTAGGAAACGAGCAACTTCCCACGGCTGGTTATTCAGAAAGGTTTTGCAGTGAACAGGGGAATCACAGATGAAGAATCTAGAGTACAGTCTTCTTCTCTTGGCGATTTGCACTTGGCAATGAAAGCGCTCCTGGAAGAAAGAGCTATCGGGTTTCAGCTTTCTGCGCTAGCGCGTTTCCCTTAGCTGTTATCGGTGGACGTTTCCAATTCAGCAGCGAGCTTTCCTGAGCACAGTCCTGTCGCAGCTGCCCAATCTATACTTAAGCAGACTCCGAAACATAGAATGCAGTGACAGTTCAGCAAGAGATCTGATTCTCATGCAGCTTTCTAGGAAAAAGCAACTTCCCACGGCTGGTTATTCAGAAAGGTTTTGCAGTGAACAGGGGAATCACAGATGAAGAATCTAGAGTACAGTCTTCTTCTCTTGGCGATTTGCAGTTTGCAATGAAAGCGCTCCCGGGAGAAAGAGCTATCGAGCAGCAGCTTTCTGGGCTAGCGCGTTCCCTTAGCTGTTATCGGTGAACGTTTCCAATTCACCAGCGAGCTTTCCTGAGCACAGTCCTGTCTCAGCTGCCCAATCTATACTTCAGCACACTCCTAAACATAGAGTGCAGTGACAGTTCAGCAAGAGATCTGATTCTCACAGCAGCTTTCTAGGAAACGAGCAACTTCCCACGGCTGGTTATTCAGAAAGGTTTTGCAGTGAACAGGGGAATCACAGATGAAGAATCTAGAGTACAGTCTTCTTCTCTTGGCGATTTGCACTTGGCAATGAAAGCGCTCCCGGGACAAAGAGCTATCGAGATTCCACTTTCTGCGCTAGCGCGTTTCCCTTAGCTGTTATCGGTGAACGTTTCCAATTCAGCAGCGAGCTTTCCTGAGCACAGTCCTGTCGCAGCTGCCCAATCTATACTTAAGCAGACTCCTAAACATAGAATGCAGTGACAGTTCAGCAAGAGATCTGATTCTCATGCGGCTTTCTAGGAAACAAGCAACTTCCCAGAAATGGTTAGGCAGAAAGGTTTTGCAGTGAACAGGAGAATCACAGATGAAGAATCTACAATACAGTCTTCTTATCTTGGCGATTTGCATTTTGCAATGAAAGCGCTCTCGGGAGAAAGAGCTAACGAGCAGCAGCATTCTGGGCTATCGCGTTCGCCTTAGCTGCTATCGGTAAACGTAACCAATTCACCAGCGAGCTTTTCTGACCACATTCCTGTCGCAGCTTCCCAATCGATCCTTATGCAGACCACTAAACATAGAGTGCAGTGACAGTTCAGCAAGAGATCTGATTCTCATGCAGCTTTCTAGGAAACAAGCAACTTCCCAGGGTTAGATACGCAGAAAGGTTTTGCAGTGAAAGGGGAATCAAAGATGAAGACTGTACAGTACAGTCTTCTTGTCTTGGCGTTTTGCATTTTGCAATGAATGCGCTCCCGGGAGAAAGAGCTAACGAGCAGCAGCATTCTGGGCTCTCGCGTTCCCCTTAGCTGTTATCGTGTGAACAGTTTCCAATTCACCAGCGAGCTTTCCTGAGCACAGTCCTGTCGCAGATGCCCAATCTATACTTAAGCAGACTCCTAAACATAGAGTGCAGTGACAGTTCAGCAAGAGATCTGATTCTCACTAGAGCTTTCTAGGAAACAAGCAACTTCCCATGGTTGGTTAGGCAGAAAGGTTTTGCAGTGAACAGGGGAATCAAAGATGAAGAATCTATGGTACAGTCTTCTTCTCTTGGCGATTTGCAGTTTGCAATGAAAGCGCTCCCGGGAGAAAGAGCTAACGAGCAGCATTTTTTCTGGGCTAGCGCTTTCCCCTTAGCTGTTATCGGTGAACGTTTCCAATTCACCTGCGAACTTTCCTGAGCACAGTCCTGTCGCAGCTGCCCAATCTATACTTAAGCAGACTCCTAAACATAGAGTGCAGTGACAGTTCAGCAAGAGATCTGATTCTCATGCAGCTTTCTAGGAAACAAGGAACTTCCCAGGGTTGGTTAGGCAGAAATGTTTTGCAGTGAACAGGGGAATCACAGATGAAGAATGTAGAGATCAGTCTTCTTCTCTTGACGATTTGCAGTTTGCAATGAAAGCGCTCCCGGGAGAAAGAGCTAACGAAACAGCATCTTTCTGGGCTAGCGCGTTCGCCTTAGCTGCTTATCGGTGAACGTTTCCAATTCACCAGCGAGCGTTCCTGACCACATTCCTGTCGCAGCTTCCCAATCGATCCTTATGCAGACCACTAACCATAGGAGTGCAGTGACAGTTCAGCAAGAGATCTGATTCTCATGCGGCTTTCTAGGAAACAAGCAACTTCCCATGGTTGGTTAGGCAGAAAGGTTTTGCAGTGAACAGGGGAATCACAGATGAAGAATCTATAGTACAGTCTTCTTCCTTTGGCGATTTGCATTTTGCAATGAAAGCTCTCCCGGGAGAAAGAGCTAACGAGCAGCAGCATTCTGGTCTAGCGCGTTCCCCTTAGCTGTTATCGGTGGACGTTTCCAATTCACCACCGAGCGTTCCTGGGCACATTCCTGTCGCAGCTTCCCAATCGATCCTTATGCAGACTCCTAAACATAGAGTGCAGTGACAGTTCAGCAAGAGATCTGATTCTCATTCAGCTTTCTAGGAAACAAGCAACTTCCCAGGGTTAGATACGGAGAAAGTTTTTGCAGTGAAAGGGGAATCAAAGATGAAGACTCTACAGTACAGTCTTCTTGTCTTGGCGTTTTGCATTTTGCAATGAATGCGCTCCCGGGAGAAAGAGCTAACGAGCAGCAGCATCCTGGGCTCTCGCGTTCCCCTTCGCTGTTATCGGTGAACGTTTCCTATTCACCAGCGATCTTTCCCGAGCACAGTCCTGTCGTAAATGCCCAATATATACCTAACTATAATCCTAAAGATATAGTGCAGTGACAGTTCAGCAAGGGATCAGATTCTCGTGCAGCTTTCTAGGAATCAAGCAACCTCCCAGGATTAGTAACGCAGAAAGTTTTTGCCGTGAACAGGGTAATCATAGATGAAAAATCTACAGTACAGTCTTCTTCTCTTGGCGATTTGCAGTTTGCAATGAAAGCGCTCCCGGGAGAAAATGCTAAAAACCAGCATCTTTTTGGGCTAGCTCTTTCGCCTTAGCTGCTATCGGTAAACATTTCCAATTCACCAGCGAGCCTCCCTGAGCACAGTCCTGTCGTAAATGCCCAATGTATATTTAACTATAATCCTAAAGATATTGTGAGGTTACAGTTCAGCAAGAGATCTGATTCTCGTGCAGCTTTCTTGGAAACAAGGAACTTCGCAGGGTTGGTTAGGCAGAAAGGTTTTGCAGAGAACAGGGGAATCACAGATGAAGAATCTACAGTACAGTCTTCTTCTTTTGGCGATTTGCATTTTGCAATGAAAGCGCTCCTGGGGGAAAAATCAAACGAGCAGCAGCATTTTGGGCTCTCGCGTTCCCCTTAGCTGTTATCGGTGAACGTTTCCAATTCACCAGCGAGCTTTCCGGAGGACAGTCCTGTCGTAAATGCCCAATCTATACTTAACTATAATCCTAAAGATATAGTGCAGTGACAGTTTAGCAAGGGATCAGTTTCTTGTGCAGCAATCTAGGAAAGAAGGAAATTCCCAGGGTTAGATACGAAGAAAGGTTTTGCAGTGAACAGGGGAATCACTGATGAAGCATCTGCAGTACAGTCTTCTTCTCTTGGCGATTTGCAGTTTGTAATGAAAGCGCTCCCGGGAGAAAGAGCTAACGAGCAGCGGCATTCTGGGCTCTCGCGTTCCCCTTAGCTGTTATCGGTGAACGTTTCCAATTCACCAGCGAGCTTTCCCGAGCACAGTCCTGTCGTAAATGCCCAACCTATACTTAAGTATAATGCTAAAGATAGAGTGCAGTGACAGTTCAGCAAGGGATCAGATTCTCGTGTTGCTTTCTAGGAATCAAGCAACCTCCCAGGATTGGTTACGCAGAAACTTTTTACACTGAACAGGGTAATCACTTATGAAGAATCTACAGTACAGTCTTCTTCCTTGGCTATTTGCAGTTTGCAATGAAAGCGCTCCTGGGAGAAAGAGCTAACGTGCAGCAGCATTTCTGGGCTAGCGCGTTCGCCTTAGCTGCTTAACGGTGAATGTTTCCAATTCACCAGCGAGCTTTCCTGAAGCGCATTCCTGTCTCAGCTGCCCAATCGTATCCTTAAGCAGACTCCTAAACATAGATTGCAGTGACAGTTCAGCAAGAGATTTGATTCTAATGCAGCTTCCTAGGAAACAAGAAACTTCCCAGGGTTGGTTAAGCAGAAAGGTTTTGCAGTGAACAGGGGAATAACATGATGAAGAATCTACAATACAGTCTTTTATCTTGGCGATTTGCAGCTTGCAATGAAAGCGCTCTCTGGAGAAAGAGCTATCGAGCAGCAGCATTCTGGGATATCATGTTCCCCTTAGCTGTTATCGGTGTACGTCTCCAATTCATCAGCGAGCTTTCCGGAGCGCAGTCCTGTCGTCAGATGCCCAATCTATACTTAAGCTATACTCCTAAACATAGAGTGCAGTGACAGTTCAGCAAGAGATCTGATTCTCAGTGCAGCATTTCTAGGAAACAAGCAACTTCCCAGGGTTGGATACGCAGAAAGGTTTTGCAGTGAACAGGGGAATCACAGATGAAGAATCTAGAGTACAGTCTTCTTCTCTTGGCGATTTGCAGTTTGCAATGAAAGCGCTCCCGGGAGAAAGAGCTAACGAGCAGCAGCATTCTGGGCTATCGCGTTCCCCTTAGCTGTTATCGGTGAACGTTTCCAATTCACCAGCGAGCTTTCCTGAGCACAGTCCTGTCGCAGCTGCCCAATCTATACTTAAGCAGACTCCTAAACATAGAGTGCAGTGACAGTTCAGCAAGAGATCTGATTCTCATGCAGCTTTCTAGGAAACAAGCATTTTCACATGGCAGAAAGGTTTTGCAGTGAACAGGGGAATCACAGATGAAGAATCTACAGTACAGTCTTCTTGTCTTGGCGTTTTGCATTTTTCAATGAATGCGCTCCCAGGAGAAAAAGCTAACGAGCAGCAGCATTCTGGGCTATCGCGTTCCACTTAGCTGTTATCTGTGAACATTTCCAATTCACCAGCGAGCTTTCCCCAGCACAGTCCTGTCGCAAATGCCCAATCTATACTTAAGTATAATGCTAAAGATATAGTGCAGTGACTGTTCAGCAAGGGATCAGATTCTCGTGCAGCTTTCTAGGAATCAAGCAACTTCCCAGGATTGGTTAGGCAGAAAGTTTTTGCCGTGAACAGGGTAATCATAGATGAAGAATCTAAGGCACAGTCTTCTTCCTTGGCGACTTACAGTTTGTAATGAAAGCTCTCTCGGGAAAAAGAGCTAACGAACTGCAGCATTCAGGGCTAGCGCATTCGCCTTAGCTGTTATCGGTGAATGTTTAAAGCTCACCAGCGAGCTTTCCTGACCACATTCCTGTCGCAGCTGCCCAATCGCTCCTTAAGCACACCCTTAAACATAGAGTGCAGTGATAGTTCAGCAAGAGATCTGATTCTCATGCAGCTTTCTAGGAAACAAGGAACTTCCCAGGGTTGGTTAGGCAGAAAGGTTTTGCAGTGAATAGCGGAATCACAGATGAAGAATCTACAGTACAGTCTTCTTCTTTTGGCGATTTGCATTTTGCAATGAAAGCGCTCCTGGGGGAAAAAGCTAACGAGCAGCAGCATTTTGGGCTCTCGCGATCCCCTTAGCTGTTATCGGAGATAGCTTCCAATTCACCAGCCAGCTTTCTGGAGTACAGTCCTGTCGTAAATGCCCAATGTATATTTAATTATAATCCTAAAGATATTGTGAGGTGACAGTTCAGCAAGAGATCTGATTCTCATGCAGCTTTCTAGGAAACAAGCAACTTCTCAGGGTTAGATACGCAGAAAGGTTTTGCAGTGAAAGGTGAATCAAAGATGAAGAATCTACAGTACAATCTTCTTGTCTTGGCGTTTTGCAGTTTGGCAATGAAAGCGCTCCCGGGAGAAAGAGCTGATCGAGCAGCACTTTCTGGGCTAGCGCTTTCCCTTAGCTGTTATCGGTGAACGTTTCCAATGCACCATCGAGCTTTCCTGAGCACAGTCCTGTCTCAGCTGCCCAATCTAGATTTAAGATCACTCCTAAACATAGAGTGCAGTGACAGTTCAGCAAGAGATCTGATTCTCATGCAGCTTTCTAGGAAACAGGAAACTTCCCACGGCTGGTTATTCAGAAAGGTTTTGCAGTGAACAGGGGAATCACAGATGAAGAATCTATGGTACAGTCTTCTCTTGACGATTTGCAGTTTGCAATGAAAGCTCTCCCGGGAGAAAGAGCTGACGAGCAGCAGCTTTCTGGGCTAGCGCGTTCCCCTTTGCTGTTATCGGTGAACGTTTCCAATTCAGCAGAGCGAGCTTTCCTGAGCACAGTCCTGTCTCAGCTGCCCAATCTATACTTAAGCAGACTCCTAAACATAGAGTGCAGTGACAGTTTAGCAAGGGATCAGTTTCTTGTGCAGCAATCTAGGAAAGAAGGAAATTCCCAGGGTTAGATACGAAGAAAGGTTTTGCAGTGAACAGGGGAATCACTGATGAAGCATCTGCAGTACAGTCTTCTTCTCTTGGCGATTTGCAGTTTGTAATGAAAGCGCTCCCGGGAGAAAGAGCTAACGAGCAGCGGCATTCTGGGCTCTCGCGTTCCCCTTAGCTGTTATCGGTGAACGTTTCCAATTCACCAGCGAGCTTTCCCGAGCACAGTCCTGTCGTAAATGCCCAACCTATACTTAAGTATAATGCTAAAGATAGAGTGCAGTGACAGTTCAGCAAGGGATCAGATTCTCGTGTTGCTTTCTAGGAATCAAGCAACCTCCCAGGATTGGTTACGCAGAAACTTTTTACACTGAACAGGGTAATCACTTATGAAGAATCTACAGTACAGTCTTCTTCCTTGGCTATTTGCAGTTTGCAATGAAAGCGCTCCTGGGAGAAAGAGCTAACGTGCAGCAGCATTCTGGGCTAGCGCGTTCGCCTTAGCTGCTAACGGTGAATGTTTCCAATTCACCAGCGAGCTTTCCGAAGCGCATTCCTGTCTCAGCTGCCCAATCGTTCCTTAAGCAGACTCCTAAACATAGATTGCAGTGACAGTTCAGCAAGAGATTTGATTCTAATGCAGCTTCCTAGGAAACAAGAAACTTCCCAGGGTTGGTTAAGCAGAAAGGTTTTGCAGTGAACAGGGGAATAACTGATGAAGAATCTACAATACAGTCTTTTATCTTGGCGATTTGCAGCTTGCAATGAAAGCGCTCTCTGGGAAAAGAGCTATCGAGCAGCAGCATTCTGGGATATCATGTTCCCCTTAGCTGTTATCGGTGTACGTCTCCAATTCATCAGCGAGCTTTCCGGAGCGCAGTCCTGTCGTAAATGCCCAATCTATACTTAACTATAATCCTAAAGATATAGTGCAGTGACAGTTTAGCAAGGGATCAGTTTCTCATGCAGCTTTCTAGGAAAAAAGCAACTTCCCACGGTTGGTTATTCAGAAAGGTTTTGCAGTGAACAGGGGAATCACAGATGAAGAATCTAGAGTACAGTCTTCTTCTCTTGGCGATTTGCACTTGGCAATGAAAGCGCTCCCGGGAGGAAAGAGCTATCGGGTTTCAGCTTTCTGCGCTAGCGCGTTTCCCTTAGCTGTTATCGGTGGACGTTTCCAATTCAGCAGCGAGCTTTCCTGAGCACAGTCCTGTCGCAGCTGCCCAATCTATACTTAAGCACACTCCTAAACATAGAGTGCAGTGACAGTTCAGCAAGAGATCTGATTCTCATGCAGCTTTCTAGGAAACGAGCAACTTCCCACGGCTGGTTATTCAGAAAGGTTTTGCAGTGAACAGGGGAATCACAGATGAAGAATCTAGAGTACAGTCTTCTTCTCTTGGCGATTTGTAGTTTGGCAATGAAAGCTCTCCCAGGAGAAAGAGCTAACGAGATTCCACTTTCTGGGCTATCGCGTTCCACTTAGCTGTTATCTGTGAACATTTCCAATTCACCAGCGAGCTTTCCCCAGCACAGTCCTGTCGCAAATGCCCAATCTATACTTAAGTATAATGCTAAAGATATAGTGCAGTGACTGTTCAGCAAGGGATCAGATTCTCGTGCAGCTTTCTAGGAATCAAGCAACTTCCCAGGATTGGTTAGGCAGAAAGTTTTTGCCGTGAACAGGGTAATCATAGATGAAGAATCTAAGGCACAGTCTTCTTCCTTGGCGACTTACAGTTTGTAATGAAAGCTCTCTCGGGAGAAAGAGCTAACGAACTGCAGCATTCAGGGCTAGCGCATTCGCCTTAGCTGTTATCGGTGAATGTTTAAAGCTCACCAGCGAGCTTTCCTGACCACATTCCTGTCGCAGCTGCCCAATCGCTCCTTAAGCACACCCTTAAACATAGAGTGCAGTGATAGTTCAGCAAGAGATCTGATTCTCATGCAGCTTTCTAGGAAACAAGGAACTTCCCAGGGTTGGTTAGGCAGAAAGGTTTTGCAGTGAATAGCGGAATCACAGATGAAGAATCTACAGTACAGTCTTCTTCTTTTGGCGATTTGCATTTTGCAATGAAAGCGCTCCTGGGGGAAAAAGCTAACGAGCAGCAGCATTCTGGGCTCTCGCGTTCCCCTTAGCTGTTATCGGAGATAGCTTCCAATTCACCAGCCAGCTTTCTGGAGTACAGTCCTGTCGTAAATGCCCAATGTATATTTAATTATAATCCTAAAGATATTGTGAGGTGACAGTTCAGCAAGAGATCTGATTCTCATGCAGCTTTCTAGGAAACAAGCAACTTCTCAGGGTTAGATACGCAGAAAGGTTTTGCAGTGAAAGGTGAATCAAAGATGAAGAATCTACAGTACAATCTTCTTGTCTTGGCGTTTTGCATTTTGCAATGAATGCTCTCCCAGGAGAAAGAGCTAACGAGCAGCAGCATTCTGGGCTCTCGCTTTCCCCTTCGCTGTTATCGGTGAACGTTTCCTATTCACCAGCGAGCTTTCCCGAGCACAGTCCTGTCGTAAATGCCCAATCTATACTTAACTATAATCCTAAAGATATAGTGCAGTGACAGTTCAGCAAGGGATCAGATTCTGGTGCAGCTTTCTAGGAATAAGCAACCTCCCAGGATTGGTAACGCAGAATGTTTTTGCCGTGAACAGGTAATCATAAGGTACAGTCTTATTCCTTGGCGATTTACAGTTTGTAATGAAAGCTCTCCCGGGAGAAAGAGCTAACGAGCAGCAGCATTGTGGGCTATCATGTTCCCCTTAGCTGTTATCGGTGAACGTCTCCAATTCACCAGCGAGCTTTCCGGAGGACAGTCCTGTCGTAAATGCCCAATCTATACTTAACTATAATCCTAAAGATATAGTGCAGTGACAGTTTAGCAAGGGATCAGTTTCTTGTGCAGCAATCTAGGAAAGAAGGAAATTCCCAGGGTTAGATACGAAGAAAGGTTTTGCAGTGAACAGGGGAATCACTGATGAAGCATCTGCAGTACAGTCTTCTTCTCTTGGCGATTTGCAGTTTGTAATGAAAGCGCTCCCGGGAGAAAGAGCTAACGAGCAGCGGCATTCTGGGCTCTCGCGTTCCCCTTAGCTGTTATCGGTGAACGTTTCCAATTCACCAGCGAGCTTTCCCGAGCACAGTCCTGTCGTAAATGCCCAACCTATACTTAAGTATAATGCTAAAGATAGAGTGCAGTGACAGTTCAGCAAGGGATCAGATTCTCGTGTTGCTTTCTAGGAATCAAGCAACCTCCCAGGATTGGTTACGCAGAAACTTTTTACACTGAACAGGGTAATCACTTATGAAGAATCTACAGTACAGTCTTCTTCCTTGGCTATTTGCAGTTTGCAATGAAAGCGCTCCTGGGAGAAAGAGCTAACGTGCAGCAGCATTCTGGGCTAGCGCGTTCGCCTTAGCTGCTAACGGTGAATGTTTCCAATTCACCAGCGAGCTTTCCTGACCACAGTCCTGTCGCAGCTGCCCAATCTATACTTAAGCACACTCCTAAACATAGAGTGCTAGTGACAGTTCAGCAAGAGATCTGATTCTCAGGCAGCTTTCTAGGAAACAAGAAACTTCCCACGGTTGGTTAAGCAGAAAGGTTTTGCAGTGAACAGGGGAATCACAGATGAAGAAATTAGAGTACAGTCTTCTTCTCTTGGCGATTTGCAGCTTGGCAATGAAAGCGCTCCCGGGAGGAGGAGCTATCGAGCAGCAGTTTTCTGGGCTATAGCGTTCCCCTTAGCTGTTATCGGTGGACGTTTCCAATTCAGCAGCGAGCTTTCCTGAGCTACAGTCCCTGTCGCAGCTGCCCAATCTATACTTAAGCACACTCCTAAACATAGAGTGCAGTGACAGTTCAGCAAGAGATCTGATTCTCATGCAGCTTTCTAGGAAACGAAGCAACTTCCCATGGCTGCTTAGGCAGAAAGGTTTTGCAGTGAACAGGGGAATCACAGATGAAGAATCTAGAGTACAGTCTTCTTCTCTTGGCGATTTGCAGTTTGCAATGAAAGCGCTCCCGGGAGAAAGAGCTATCGAGCAGCAGCTTTCTGGGCTAGCGCGTTCCCCTTAGCTGTTATCGGTGAACGTTTCCAATTCACCAGCGAGCTTTCCTGACCACAGTCCTGTCGCAGCTGCCCAATCTATATATATGCACCCTCCTAAACATAGAGTGTTGTGACAGTTCAGACAGAAATCTGATTCTCATGCAGCTTTCTAGGAAACAAGCAACTTCCCACGGTTGCTTAGGCTGAAAGGTTTTGCAGTGAACAGGGGAATCACAGATGAAGAATCTAGAGTACAGTCTTCTTCTCTTGGCGATTTGCACTTGGCAATGAAAGCGCTCCTGGAAGAAAGAGCTATCGAGCAGCAGCTTTCTGCGTTAGCGCATTCCCCTTAGCTGTTATCGGTGAACGTTTCCAATTCAGCAGCGAGCTTTCCTGAGCACAGTCCTGTCGCAAATGCCCAATCTATACTTAAGTATAATGCTAAAGATATAGTGCAGTGACTGTTCAGCAAGGGATCAGATTCTCGTGCAGCTTTCTAGGAATCAAGCAACTTCCCAGGATTGGTTAGGCAGAAAGTTTTTGCCGTGAACAGGGTAATCATAGATGAAGAATCTAAGGCACAGTCTTCTTCCTTGGCGACTTACAGTTTGTAATGAAAGCTCTCTCGGGAGAAAGAGCTAACGAACTGCAGCATTCAGGGCTAGCGCATTCGCCTTAGCTGTTATCGGTGAATGTTTAAAGCTCACCAGCGAACTTTCCTGACCACATTCCTGTCGCAGCTGCCCAATCGCTCCTTAAGCACACCCTTAAACATAGAGTGCAGTGATAGTTCAGCAAGAGATCTGATTCTCATGCAGCTTTCTAGGAAACAAGGAACTTCCCAGGGTTGGTTAGGCAGAAAGGTTTTGCAGTGAATAGCGGAATCACAGATGAAGAATCTACAGTACAGTCTTCTTCTTTTGGCGATTTGCAGTTTGCAATGAAAGCGCTCCCGGGAGAAAGAGCTAACGAGCAGCAGCATTCTGGGCTCTCGCGTTCCCCTTAGCTGCTTATCGGTGAACGTTTCCAATTCACCAGCGAGCTTTCCTGAGCACATTCCTGTCGCAGCTGCCCAATCTATACTTAAGCAGACTCCTAAAAATAGAGTGCAGTGACAGTTCAGACAGAAATGTGATTCTCATGCAGCTCTCTAGGAAACAAGCAACTTCCCATGGTTGATTAGGCAGAAATGTTTTGCAGTGAACAGGGGAATCACAGATGAAGAATCTAGAGTACAGTCTTCTTCTCTTGGCGATTTGTAGTCTGCAATGAAAGCGCTCCCGGGAGAAAGAGCTAACGAGCAGCAGCATTCTGGGCTATCGCGTTCCCCTTAGCTGTTATCGGTGAACGTTTCCAATTCACCAGCGAGCTTTCCTGAGCACATTCCTGTCGCAGCTGCCCAATCTATACTTAAGCAGACTCCTAAACATAGAGTGCAGTGACAGTTCAGCAAGAGATCTGATTCTCATGCAGCTTTCTAGGAAACAAGCAACTTCCCACGGTTGGTTAGGCAGAAAGGTTTTGCAGTGAACAGGGGAATCACAGATGAAGAATCTATGAGTACAGTCTTCTTCTCTTGGCGATTTGCAGTTTGCAATGAAAGCGCTCCCGGGAGAAAGAGCTATCGAGCAGCAGCTTTCTGCGCTAGCGCGTTCCCCTTAGCTGTTATCGGTGAACGTTTCCAATTCACCAGCGAGCTTTCCTGAGCACAGTCCTGTCGCAGCTGCCCAATCTATACTTCAGCACACTCCTAAACATAGAGTGCAGTGACAGTTCAGCAAGAGATCTGATTCTCAGCAGCTTTCTAGGAAACGAGCAACTTCCCACGGTTGGTTAGGCAGAAAGGTTTTGCAGTGAACAGGGGAATCACAGATGAAGAATCTAGAGTACAGTCTTCTTCTCTTGGCGATTTGCAGTTTGTAATGAAAGCGCTCCCGGGAGAAAGAGCTAACGAGCAGCAGCACTCTGGGCTCTCGCGTTCCCCTTAGCTGTTATCTGTGAACGTTTCCAATTCACCAGCGAGCTTTCCGGAGCACAGTCCTGTCGTAAATGCCCAATCTATACTTAAGTATAATGCTAAAGATAGAATGCAGTGACAGTTCAGCAAGGGATCAGATTCTCGTGTTGCTTTCTAGGAATCAAGCAACCTCCCAGGATTGGTTATGCAGGAACTTTTTACACTGAACAGGGTAATCACTTATGAAGAATCTACAGTACAGTCTTCTTCCTTGGCGATTTGCAGTTTGCAATGAAAGCGCTCCTGGGAGAAAGAGCTAACGAGCAGCAGCATTCTGGGCTAGCGCGTTCGCCTTAGCTGCTATCGGTGAATGTTTCCAATTCACCAGCGAGCTTTCCGAAGCGCATTCCTGTCTCAGCTGCCCAATCTGTATTTAAGCAGACTCCTAAACATAGATTGCAGTGACAGTTCAGCAAGAGATCTGATTCTCATGCGGCTTTCTAGGAAACAAGGAACTTCCCAGGGTTGGTTAGGCAGAAAGGTTTTGCAGTGAACAGGGGAATCACAGATGAAGAATCTAGAGTACAGTCTTCTTCTCTTGGCGATTTGCATTTTGCAATGAAAGCGCTCCCTGGGAGAAAGAGCTAACGAGCAGCAGCATGCTGGGCTAGCGCGTTCCCCTTAGCTGTTATCGGTGAACGTTTCCAATTCACCAGCGAACTTTCCTGAGCACATTCCTGTCGCAGCTGCCCAATCTATACTTAAGCAGACTCCTAAACAGAGAGTGCAGTGACAGTTCAGCAAGAGATCTGATTCTCAGGCAGCTTTCTAGGAAACAAGCAACTTCCAATAGCTGAATACGCAGAAAGGTTTTACAGTGAACAGGGGAATCACAGATGAAGAATCTATAGTACAGTCTTCTTATCTTGGCGATTTGCATTTTGCAATGAAAGCGCTCCCGGGAGAAAGAGCTAACGAGCAGCAGCATTCTGGGCTATCGCGTTTCCCTTAGCTGTTATCGGTGAACGTTTCCAATTCACCAGCGAGCGTTCCTGGGCACATTCCTGTCGCAGCTTCCCAATCGATCCTTATGCAGACCACTAAACATAGAGTGCAGTGAAAGTTCAGCAAGAGATCTGATTCTCATGCAGCTTTCTAGGAAACAAGCAACTTCCCAGGGTTAGATACGCAGAAAGGTTTTGCAGTGAAAGGGGAATCAAAGATGAAGACTGTACAGTACAGTCTTCTTGTCTTGGCGTTTTGCATTTTGCAATGAATGCGCTCCCGGGAGAAAGAGCTAACGAGCAGCAGCATTTTGGGCTCTCGCGTTCCCCTTCGCTGTTATCGGTGAACGTTTCCTATTCACCAGCGAGCTTTCCGGAGCACAGTCCTGTCGTAAATGCCCAATCTATACTTAACTATAATCCTAAAGATATAGTGCAGTGACAGTTTAGCAAGAGATCTAGTTCTCAGTGCAAGCAATTCTAGGAAACAAGAACTTCCCAGGGTTAGATACGCAGAAAGGTTTTGCAGTGAACAGGGGAATCATGATGAAGAATCTCTAGTACAGTCTTCTTCTCTTGGCGATTTGCAGTTTGCAATGAAAGCGCTCCCGTGAGAAAGAGCTAACGAGCAGCAGCATTCTGGGTTATAGCGTTCCCCTTAGCTGTTATCGGTGAACGTTTCCAATTCACCAGCGAGCTTTCCTGAGTACAGTCCTGTCGCAGGTGCCCAATCTATACTTAAGTATACACTCCTAAAGATATGTGCAGTGACAGTTCAGCAAGAGATCTGATTCTCATGCAGCTTTCTAGGAAACAAGCAAATTCCCAGAGATGGTTAGGCAGAAAGGTTTTGCAGTGAACAGAGGAATCACATGATGAAGAATCTACAGTACAGTTCTTCTTCTCTTGGCGATTTGCAGCTGGCAATGAAAGCGCTCCTCGGGAGAAAGAGCTATCGAGCAGCAGCATTGTGGGCTATCATGTTCCCCTTAGCTGTTATCGGTGAACGTCTCCAATTCACCAGCGAGCTTTCCGGAGCACAGTCCTGTCGTAAACGCCCAATCTATACTTAACTATAATCCTAAAGATATAGTGCAGTGACAGTTTAGCAAGGGATCAGTTTCTTGTGCAGCAGTCTAGGAAACAAGCAAATTCCCAGGGTTGGTTCGCAGAAAGGTTTTGCAGTGAACAGGGTAATCACTTATGAAGAATCTGCAGTACAGTCCTCTTTCTTTGGCGATTTGCAGTTTGTAATGAAAGCGCTCCCGGGAGAAAGAGCTAACGAGCAGCAGCATTCTGGGCTCTCGCGTTCCCCTTAGCTGTTATCGGTAAACGTTTCCAATTCACCAGCGAACTTTCCTGACCACATTCCTGTCGCAGCTGCCCAATCGATCCTTAAGCAGACTCCTAAACATAGAGTGCAGTGACAGTTCAGCAAGAGATCTGATTCTCATGCGGCTTTCTAGGAAACAAGCAACTTCCCACGGTTGGTTAGGCAGAAAGGTTTTGCAGTGAACAGGGGAATCACAGATGAAGAATCTAGAGTACAGTCTTCTTCTCTTGGCGATTTGCAGTTTGCAATGAAAGCGCTCCCGGGAGAAAGAGCTATCGAGCAGCAGTTTTCTGGGCTAGCGCGTTCCCTTAGCTGTTATCGGTGAACGTTTCCAATTCACCAGCGAGCTTTCCTGAGCACAGTCCTGTCGCAGCTGCCCAATCTATACTTAAGCACACTCCTAAACATAGAGTGCAGTGACAGTTCAGCAAGAGATCTGATTCTCATGCAGCTTTCTAGGAAACAAGCAACTTCCCATGGCTGGTTAGGCAGAAAGGTTTTGCAGTGAACAGGGGAATCACAGATGAAGAATCTAGAGTACAGTCTTCTTCTCTTGGCGATTTGCAGTTTGCAATGAAAGCGCTCCCGGGAGAAAGAGCTATCGAGCATCAGCTTTCTGGGCTAGCGCTTTCCTCTTAGCTGTTATCGGTGAATGTTTAAAATTCACCAGCGAACTTTCCTGACCACATTCCTGTCGCAGCTGCCCAATCGCTCCTTAAGCAGACTCCTAAACGGAGAGTGCAGTGACAGTTCAGCAAGAGATCTGATTCTCATGCGGCTTTCTAGGAAACAAGCAACTTCCCATGGTTGCTTAGGCAGAAAGTTTTTGCAGTGAAAAGGGGAATCAAAGATGAAGAATCTAGAGTACAGTCTTTTTCTCTTGGCGATTTGCAGTTGGCAATGAAAGCGCTCCCGGGAGAAAGAGCTAAAAATCAGGATCTTTCTCGGCTAGCTCGTTCCCCTTAGCTGTTATCAGTGAAAGTTTCCAATTCACCAGCGAGCTTTCCGGAGCATATTCCTGTCCCAGTTACCCAACCCATCCTTAAGCGGGCTCCTAACGATAGAGTACAGTGACAGTTCAGCAAAAGATCAGATTCTCGTGCAGCTTTCTAGGAAACAAGGAACTTCCCAGGGTTGGTTAGGCAGAAAGTTTTTGCAGAGAAGAGGGGATTCACAGATGAAGAATCTACAGTATAGTCTTCTTCTCTTGAAGATTTGCATTTGGCAATGAAAGCGCTCCTGGGAGAAAGAGCTAACAGGCAGCAGCATTCTGGGCTAGCGCGTTCCCCTTAGCTGTTATCGACGAACGTTTCCAATTCAACAGCGAGCGTTCCTGAGCACATTCCTGTCTCAACTGCCCAATCGATCCTTAAGCAGACTCCGAAACAGAGAGTGCAGTGACAGTTCAGCAAGAGATTTGCTTCTGATGCGGTTTCCTAGGAAACAAGCAACTTCCCAGGGTTGCTTAGGCAGAAAGTTTTTGCAGAGAACAGGGGAATCACAGATGAAGAATCTACAGTTTAATCTTCTTCTCTTGAAGATTTGCATTTGGCAATGAAAGCGCTCCTGGGAGAAACAGCTAACGAGCAGTAGAATTCTGGGCTAGCGCGTTCGCCTTAGCTCTTATCAGTGAATGTTTAAAATTCACCAGCGAACTTTCCTGACCACATTCCTGTCGCAGCTGCCCAATCGCTCCTTAAGCAGACTCCTAAACATAGAGTGCAGTGACAGTTCAGCAAGAGATCTGATTCTCATGCAGCTTTCTAGGAAACAAGGAACTTCCCAGGGTTGGTTAGGCAGAAAGGTTTTGCAGTGAACAGGGGAATCACAGATGAAGAATCTACAGTACAGTTTTCTGCTCTTGAAGTTTTGCAGCTGGCAATGAAAGCGCTTCCGGGAGAAAGAGGTAACGAGCAGCAGAAATCTGGGCTAGCTCGTTCCCCTTAGCTGTTATCAGTGAACATTTCCAATTCACCAGCGAGCTTTCCGGAGCACAGTGCTGTCGTAAATGCCCAATCTATACTTAAGTATAATGCTAAAGATATAGTGCAGTGACAGTTCAGCAAGGGATTAGATTCTCGTGCAGTTTTCTAGGAAACAAGGAACTTCCCAGGGTTGCTTAGGCAGAAAGGTTTTGCAGTGAAAAGGGGAATCACAGATGAAGAATCTACAGTACAGTCTTCTTTTCTTGGCCATTTGCAGTTGGCAATGAAAGCGCTCCCGGGACAAAGAGTTAAAAATCAGGATCTTTCTCGGCTAGCTCGTTCGCCTTAGCTGTTATCGGTGAACGTTTCCAATTCACCAGCGAGCTTTCCGGAGCATATTCCTGTCCCAGTTACCCAACCCATCCTTAAGCGGGCTCCTAACGATAGAGTACAGTGACAGTTCAGCAAGAGATCAGATTCTCGTGCAGCTTTCTAGGAAACAAGGAACTTCCCAGGGTTGGTTAGGCAGAAAGTTTTTGCAGAGAAGAGGGGATTCACAGATGAAGAATCTACAGTATAGTCTCTTCTCTTGAAGATTTGCATTTGGCAATGAAAGCGCTCCTGGGAGAAAGAGCTAACGAGCAGCAGCATTCTGGGCTTTCGCGTTCCCCTTAGCTGTTATCGGTGAATGTTTCCAATTCACCAGCGAGCTTTCCGGAGTACAGTCCTGTCGTAAATTCCCAATCCATACTTAAGTATAATCCTAAAGATATAGTGCAGTGACAGTTCAGCAAGAGATCTGATTTTCTTGCAGTTGTCTATAAAAAATCAACTTCCCAGAGATGGTTAGGCAGAAAGGTTTTGCAGTGAAAGGGGAATCACAGATGAAGAATCTACAGTACAGTCTTCTTCTCTTGGCGATTTGCATTTTGCAATGAAAGCACTCTCGGGGGAAAGAGCTAACGAGCAGCAGCATTCTGGTCTATCGCGTTCCCCTTAGCTGTTAACGGTGAACGTTTCCAATTCACCAGCAAGCTTCCCTGAGCACAGTCCTGTCGTAAATGCCCAATGCATATTTAACTATAATCCTAAAGATATTGTGAGGTGACAGTTCAGCAAGAGATATGATTCCCAGAGATGGTTAAGCAGAAAGTTTTTGCAGTGAACAGGGGAATCACAGATGAGGAATCTATAGTACAGTCTTCTTCTCTTGGTGATTCGCAGTTTTAAATGTAAGCGCTCCCTGGGGAAAGAGCTAAAGAGCAGCAGCATTCTGGGCTAGCGCGGTCCCCTTAGCTGTTATCGGTGAACGTTTCCAATTCTCCAGCAAGCTTTCCACAGCACATTCCTGTCGCAGCAGCCAAACCTTTACTTAAGTAGACTCCTAAACATAGCTTGCAGTAACAGTTCAGCAAGAAATCTGATTCTCATGCAGCTTTCTAGGAAACAAGCAACGTCCCTGGGTTGGTTAGGCAGAAAGTTTTTGCAGTGAACATGGGAATCACAGATGAAAAATCTAGACCACAGTCTTCTTCTCTTGGCGATTTGCAGTTGGTAATGAAAGTGCTCCCAGGAGAAAGAGCAAATGAGCAGCAGCATTCTGGGCTTGCGCTTTCCCCTTAGCTGTTATTGGTGAACGTTTCCAATTCACCAGCGAGCTTTCCTGAGCACATTCCTGTCGCAACAGCCAAACCTTTACTTAAGCAGACTCCTAAACATAGAGTGCAGTGACAGTTCAGCAAGAGATCTGATTCTCATGCGGCTTTCTAGGAAACAAGCAACTTCCCAGGGTTGCTTAGGCAGAAAGGTTTTGCAGTGAAAGGGGAATCACAGATGAAGAATCTACAGTACAGTCTTCTTCTCTTGGCGATTTGCATTTTGCAATGAAAGCACTCTCGGGGGAAAGAGCTAACGAGCAGCAGCATTCTCGTCTATCGCGTTCCCCTTAGCTGTTAACGGTGAACGTTTCCAATTCACCAGCAAGCTTCCCTGAGCACAGTCCTGTCGTAAATGCCCAATGCATATTTAACAGGGGAATCACAGATGAGGAATCTATAGTACAGTCTTCTTCTCTTGGCGATTCGCAGTTTTAAATGTAAGCGCTCCCTGGGGAAAGAGCTAAAGAGCAGCAGCATTCTGGGCTAGCGCGGTCCCCTTAGCCGTTATCGGTGAACGTTTCCAATTCACCAGCGAGCTTTCCTGAGCACAGTCCTGTCGCAGCTGAACAATCTATACTTAAGCAGACTCCTAAACATAGAGTTCAGTGACAGTTCAGCAAGAGATCTGATTCTCATGCCGCTTTCTAATAAACAAGCAACTTCCCAGGGTTGCTTAGGCAGAACTGTTTTGCATTCAACAGGGGAATCACAGAGGAAGAATCTATAGTACACTCTTCTTCTCTTGGTGATTTGCATTTCGCAATGAAAGCACTCCCGGGAGAGAGAGCTAACGAGCAGCAGCATTCTGGGCTAGCGCATTCCCCATAGCTGTTATCGGTGAACATTTCCAATTCACCAGCGTGCTTTCCTGAGGTCAGACTGACAGGTCTGTAGTTTCCTTGATCCTCTCTCCAGCTCTTCATGTAAATTGGTGCAACATCTGCTACGCTCTAGGCGAATGGAACTTTACCAGTTAGCCAGGACTGGTGGTAGGTTGTCCAAAGAGTTTTGGCAAGCATGTTTGCCAGCTCTCAATACCGTCGGGTGAAACCCCACTGGCCCCATAGACATGAATACCTAATTTGCCTAAGCAGGTCTCTAGCCCTTTCCTCTTGGATCAAGGGAGCCTTGTTTTGTTATTCCTCCCTGCGTACAGGCTCATAGTATCACTAGATTGGAAGGGACCCAGTAGATCATTGAGTCCAACCATTCCTAACAGTCCCTACACCATGCCTCTCAGCACATCATGCACCTGTCCCTTAACCACCTCCAGGGAAGGTGATTCAACCTCCTCCCTGGGCAGCCTGTTCCAGTTCCCAATGACCCTTTCCCTGAAAAATTTTTTCTTGATGGTCAGCCTGAACCTCCCATGGTGAATCTTGAGGCCATTCCCTCTTGTCCTGTCCCCTGTCACTTGGCAGAAAAGGCCAGCTCCCTACTCTGTACAACCTCCTTTCAGGCAGTTTTGGAGACCTGTAAGGTCTCCCCTCAGCCTCCTGTTCACCAGTCTAAACAACTCCTGCTCACTCAGTTGCTCCTCATGAGACTTGTTCTCCATCCCCCTCACCAGCTTCGTTGCTCTTCTCTGGACACACTCTAGAGCCTCAACATCCTTCTTGTGGTGAGGGGCCCAGAACTGAACACAGGATTCAATGTGCGGTCTCACTAGGGCCGAGTACAGACAGGGAATAACCCCCTTGGACCTGCTGGTCATGCCATTTCTGATACAAGCCAAGGTGCCATTGACCTTCATGGCCACCTGCGCACATTGCTGGGTCATGTTCAGTCAGCAGTCAACCAACACCCCAGATCCTTCTCCTCTAGGCAGCTTTCAAGCCAGACTTCTCCTAGTCTGTAGCACCGCATAGGGTTGTTGTACCTCAAGTGCAGGACCTGGCATTTGGCCTTGTTAAACCTCATGCCATTGGTCTCAGCCCATCGCTCCAGTCTGTTCCAGTCCTTTTACAGAGCCTCCCTACCCTCCATTAGATCCACGCTTTTACCCAGCTTAGTTGTCATCTGCAAACTTGCTAAAAGTGCACTCAAGGTCTTCATCCAGGTCATCAGTAAAGACATTGAACAGGGCTGGACCCAGTTCTGAGCCCTGGGAAAACAAACTTGTAACTGGCCTCCAGCTGGAGTTAAGTCCATTTACCACCACTCTCTGGGCCCGGCCATCCAGCCAGTTTTCAACTCAGGAGAGTGTGCACCTGTCCAGGCCAGAGGCTGTCAGTTTCTGAAGCAGAATGCTGTAAGAAACTGTGTCAAAGGCTTTACTGAAGTCCTCGGAGACTACATCCCCAGTCTTTCCATCATCCAGTACTTGAGTCACTTTGTCATAGAAGGCAATCAGGTTAGTTTGTCAAGACCTGCCTTTCATGAACACGTGTTGGATCAGGAGGTGGAGTATCCAGGGAACATCTCACGTTACAATTAAAAACTCAGGCAAAGGTGGCCCTAAGCCCCTTATCTTCATCCTTCGTCACTATTGTTCCCCCTGCATCCAGTAAAGGATGGAAATTCTCCTTGGTCCTTTTTTTGTTATTGATGGATTTTTAGAAGGATTTCTTATTATCTTTCACAGAATCAGCCAATCTAAGCTCTAATTGGTTTTTAGCCTTTCTGATTCTTTTGTCTACACCATCTCACTTTGTCTTTGTAGTCCTCACAAGTCATCTGCCCCTTCTGGCAGAGTTTGTATATTTTCCTCTTTTTCCTGATTTCCAGCCAGAGCTCTTTAGTCAGCCAGGCACATCTGTGGATGTTTGTCCAGTGATGCTGCTTACAGTTTTGAAAGTCCTGACTTCCCTTGTGGTTTCCGTTCAGGGGCAGAAGTGAAAACTTTTGACAATTTGTGGGAGATTCTCTTCTCATCTTTATTTGGATGGGTCACAGCCTAGGATGAGGTGAAGTGGAAGGACAGAGAAGGAAAAACGAGCGAAGGAGGAAAGCCCTGCTGTTTGCTGCCGACAGCAACTTCCTCTTATTATTCCGGCTCTCTGCTCCCCCTGCGTGACAGAAAAGCGCTACTGTAGCCCAGGTCGTGGAACACGGGTCTCTTCTGCCACCGGGTGACCGAAACGCGGTACTGCAGACCGAGTCGTCAAACCCGGCTCTTCCCTGCTACTGAGCGACAGAAAAGCGGTTCTGCAGCCCGAATTGATTAACCCGGCTCTCTGCTGGCACCGGGTGACCGAACGCGGTACTGCAGCCGGATTCGATTAACTCGAGTCTCTGCTGCCACCGGGTGACCGAAAAGCGGTTCTGCAGCCAAAGTCGATTAAACCGGCTCACTGCTGACATCGGGTGACTAAAACGCGGTACTGCAACCCGAGTCATCAAACCCGGCTCTACCCTGCCACCGGGTGACCGAAAACAAGTACAGCAGCCTAAAACAAGGAATGAAAGAGTTAACCAACACACGTATTCAGTAACAAGAATTGAAGGATGAGGAGAACCATTATACATTCTGAGGGCCTGAAAGGGTCAAAAGCAGAATGATGAAGCCAGAGGCCTTGAGAGCAGTGTTCTGTAGGGCCTGGAAGGGTCAATAACAGAACACTGTGCTGAGATCAAAAGCCGCTCCTCCTGGAAGGGAGGATGTGGACACAGAGGTTCTTGGCAATATAATGGGTTTCTCCCCATTCCAGGGCCCAAGCTAAATGTATACACTCCAGGAACACCTGCAGATTTAGTTAAGGATGTTATGTGAACTCTGGCCAGACACGTAGACCCTTGTTTGTAGAACTTATAAAGCCTGCTTTCTCACGACAAGAATAGTAATAAAGTATGTAAATAGTGCATGCTAGCACGATGTTATCTTAACTAGAAGCACTTAATCATTGTCCGAAGAGGAACCAGAAGAGTATAAAAACTCCATTTGGAGAATAAAATATTGCTACTTGCCACCAGAGCAGTAGTCCGTCTGTCAATTTAAGGCATCCCTGTGAGCTGGTCTCCGTCAGAAGGAATTTTATCAAAACAAGGACATGTTATCAGGAACACTCAGAGCCCAGGCAGAAGCTGTGTAGCTCTGCTTCAGTGAGAAAAGAGACTGTCCAAGGCTAACCTTTTCTGTGGTTTGAAATGCAGCCAATTCAGCTGAGGCCAAGAGTGGACTTACGATAATGGAATAATCGAAATAATTGTAATAGTAATGCCCTTTTAGTGAACTCCTTGTAGCAGTCTAGCCTATGTTAATAAGTATGTATCTTTTTACACTATAAGTAGCTGCTTGTTAGACGATACCGTGTGCAAGATAGGAGGAGAAAATCTCTCCCAGAAATAAAATATACCTGCTTTATCACTCTCCCGAGTTGTGAAGTTTGATTCTGCATGTCGTGCACCAGTCAATTAACTCGGGATTCTGCTGCCACCGGGTGGCACAAAAGTGGTTTTGCAGCCCGCATCCACTAATGTGTCTCTCTGCTGCCACTAGGTGACTGAAACGCGCTACTGCAGCCCTAGTCGTGCTCTCATACAGTAGCAAAGTCACAGAGACCGTCCTGTTTCTCAGCAGCTGAAGAAGTAGCAAACTCTAAATGGTACTTGCAATTGTTTGTTATTGATCCTCTTCTTGCCCTTTCCCCACCAGTCTTACCATTGCATGCAGCCATGTCTTTTGTGTAGTCATCACGCTAAAATGTCCTGGCTGACAAGTACAATAAATCTGTCATAGACAAGCTAAAAATAAAAGCAGTCCCCAGACAAAAGAAGACAGGCTGGGAAACCCCTATATTTACATCAAGTACAGACACAGTTTTTGCTTTTATCATCTGAGTTGCACCCCTTCCTCTCACAGAATTAACTCAATACAATCACCGGTGCAACATCATTAGTCGGCTGCCACTGCAGGGACCTGTGAATCCCAGGCATGTACAAAAAGCAAGTCAGCTAGGGTCCCGTGCCTATAAGTCACAGAGTGCTGGGGCAGGGAGGGAGAGAGGGGAAAAAAATACACCGAAGCTCTGCCACTTTAGACATCCCGAAGATATAAACATATGGATCTTTTTAGCAACACTTCTCTGGGCAGAAGGTTAGAAGAAAATTTCACCATAAGAATCTTATAAAGCAACGTGGGTACATAAAGTAGAGCTGACTCGTTTGAGAAGCACAAGGGACTGGATTAAAAAAAAAAAAGAGAGAAGTCAGGAGCCCTGCAGACAAAGGATTATAAAAAAGGGCAGGGAATAGCAAAAAAGATCAGAAATAGCAAGAGAAGCAGGAAAGGGGACTGTCAAGACACAGAATGCAAAAAACCCCCCTAAAATAGCAATAGTGAGGAATACAAAAGGATAGGGATAAAAAGAGAAGAATGGAAAGAGAGAAAGGAAGGCAAGGCACTTGCAGGCACAGAAAAAGAAAGACCTCCAGGAATAAGGCCAGTGAAATTGTGGGGAAAAAGAGAAGGCTGTAGATTGGGACAAAGATGGAAAAGGGAAAAAGAGCAATGGGCATAGAACAGAGACAGAAGACCGAAAAGAAAAGGGAGAGAAAACAGAACAAAAAAATAAAAGAAGAGAGGTACAGGGAAGCTGGGGCTGGGGGTGGAGTGTTTGTACAGCAATATAGTAAACAAAAGGCACCAAAAAGTCCAGCCCTAAACTGTTCAATACTTATTCACATCGCTGACACCATAGACAATGATGTTGTAGTGAAAGAGCAAATACCCTTATTTCCAGTAAAGATCCTTTTTTGCATTCAGTGCTTTTCTTGCTGGGAGTGTAAGGCAAAGTTAATAAAACACAGCTGCTCCCCAGGCTCTATTTGTACCTTTGAGGGGTTTGCCCTGCCCTATTCCCAGGTGGTGGGTGGGGAGGCCCAGGGGTATATAAGCCACAGGCCTTCCACTAGGGAGTCATTTAGCTTCTGGGCTTCCTTAAGATTAGTGCTCTGCTACTCTTTCAAGTCATTGCAGCTTTTGAATAGGCTAAGCTGTTTTGATAAGGTTTTTATTTATTTGTTTGTTTTTCAGTGAAGCAGAGGCTGCTGTTGGAGGTAAGAATTTGGGAGGAGTCCAGGCTAAGCAGCATATGCTGTAAGTGCATTTTTTTGTTTATAGAGGTGAGTGCTTTTCTTTTAAGGTCTGTCATTTTTTATTAGGTTTTAGGGGCAGCAAGATGTTTTAATAGTTTGCTTTCTTTTTATTTCATTCTGGGTCCTCTGCTTTTGCCTAGAATTTTTGGTTATGGGACAGCTTGTTGTTGTTCTTCATTCCATGTGGGATGATGCATCAGCTCTAGAGACTTCGCAGTTTGTATTATGCACATTGTAGGTTATAATGATCTGGAATTCAGTTTGCAAGCTTAGAGTGGTAATTTGAATCTGTGGGCTGGCAAAAGATAGAAGTGACCAGCAGAACACAGCAAAGGGTTCAGAAGCACAGCTCTTAAGGAGCAGCAACACAGAAAGGTCAGGGGGCTAAAAAATAGCACAGGTGCTGTTAGGAAGGAGCAGGGTTTCTCCTCTGACCATTCAGGAGGGAGAAGGACTTTAACGGTTTGGGAGATGGTTAGGGGAAGTGAGATGGGTTCATTGATCTTTCTCAGGTCAGTTTGGCAGTCAGATGCGAGTGCTATCTAGGCTTGCCCTGTTCTAGTCTCTCTGCAGCTGATGGGAGGTATGATGAAGTTGAAACACAAGGTATGGATCATCTGGACCTTTGTACAGCAATTGTCTGGTTTGAACATCAGATGAGTTTGATCTTGAAAAGCATCAGCTACACTAAAAATGTAATCTCTAGGGCTCAGATCTCTCCTTCCTTGTGTCTTCTACTACCTGTGTTCCCCCACTGACTTCTTTGTATCCACCCTGTCTCCATCCATCTGAATGTCAGAGACCTCGCTACTTAAAGGTATGGATTCGGTGCTTTTCTGCAATGCAGGATTCTGTCCCTACTTTCCTTTGCATTTCTCAGGAAAGAAGATGGATATTATCTTGGCTTGTAACAGTTAGCAGCTGAGCAACTCTTATTCATCTGTTCTGTAGGCACGCAAGCCTCCCTTATTAGCAGAGTCTTGGATTTTTCCTTAACTTACCAGTGAGGTTTGCTCTAGTATTGTTCACAGTAGTTGTTACCTCAACCTTGTTATCAGCTGTGGTTTTTACAGTCATTGAGTTTCTAATTTAGGTCTTTGAGTAGTCGAATCCCACCATTGTGAGTTTTTTCCATTGGCTGATGGTCTCTGTAATTCCAGTCTCCATTGCTGCATGGTGAGTGTCCTGTGTTTTTGTCTTGTGTCTGTCATCTTTACTGGTTTTCAATTAGAATATTTTTGCAAGTTTTTTTGTTCATTCCTGTGACTAAAGTTGGATAATCTGCTAACATCTGGATCCCTGTGGCCCATCTTTCCGTTGTCCTGGGTATCACCAATACTGCGTTCCTACAATGGGAGCGGTGAAGAGGAAAGTTAAGCAGACTGCCTGGAATTCTGTGGCACTGGTGAGGTAGTCAGGTTTATTGTCATCATTGTGGGGCTGACGGTGAGGAGGAATTTAGATATGTCTCAAAGAATGAAGTATTATTTGGCAATTATTAAGTATTTACCCTTGGTTTTGCTGTGTGGGCCACTTTGGGAATGGGAAGAGCATTTCAGATGAGCGGAGTAGTACGGAGAAGAAGCACAAGACAGACTTCTTACAAGAACAACAGTAATTCTCTGGAGTTAGTTGTCCCAGGTAATAACGTCCGCAGCATCTGACACTAGAAATGGCACATAGCAAATGAGTGAACAATGTGGCAGTTAGGCAGAGCAAGTTGTTGTGTGGGACACTGACATTGAACAGTGCAATACCAACAGTTGGCACTGTTTGTCTTCCATTTCATTTTCTTGCAGATGGCAAAGAGGAACCTGGTGACTGCAGGATCATCCCACATAGCTGATGCTGTTGGAGGGTTGTTTTTTTTTTTCCTGAGGATAACTCTTGGCCTTCTGAAAGTTAAGTTGAGGGACCAAGGCTGGAGTGGATCTGGGAAGAGGGGAGAAGGTTGGGGATGGCAGGGACGGATTTTAAAGGTGACATAGGTGAGAGGGCCATGCAGGGAGAGTCCCATTTGGGCAGGCAAAGGCAGAGGGGCCTGCTTCTCAGCCCAAAACTAGCATGGGCGGGGCAGTTCCAGCCAGTGTTTGTTGTCATCTAGTTTCTGCAGTCTGTGTGACACATCCTAAGTTTTCTGCAGGTCTTGATGTCTTCTTTGCCCTCAAGACATGCTGGACGTGCCTTGGGCACCATGTCTAGGGTCCTGAATGCTTGTACTCATCAATGCAGTCTCAATTGGGCACCGCTGCTCTTGCATCGCAATCCTAACGTGTGGATTGGTCTTGTTTTGGAAGCTTCAGGTCAGCTGTCTCTTTTGCTGCGGCCTTGCAGCCTGCATTGGCATCCATGATTGTTAGTCACACATTTTCTTGGATCCCTGTTCTGGGACTTGTTCCATGCATCCTCTCCATCTTCAGGTCTTTAAACGGGGCTTCTCGCTCCTTCATCCTCCCAGTTGCACCTGTATCTCTTCGTAATGAGCCACGGTCCTTCACTTTTCCAGGGCTGCTATAGATTCTTCTTTGTATCCCTGTACAACATCTTGTCCAATGGCATGTCTGATCCAGGAATCATTCTTCCTGCGAGTTCTTTTGTCCCTGGTTCATGACATTGGTCTTGTGTGCAGTATTGTTCTGTGTTTTGTGGCTGGCTGGAGCTGCTCTGCCTGATGCATGGAGGTGATAAGAGTAAGCAGAGGTAGAAGGGCAAGATTCTGTGGTTAATATGCTGATATGCCTAAACCTTGCGGTCTAGGGGCGTACCATACATTGCAGAAGTAGCCCTAGATGCAGTGGGTGAGGAAAGCCATTTCTGCTCGGCTCTGCAGCCACAGAGGGGATGACCAGAAGCGTGCAGGAGAATCCAGCAGAGTGGTAACGGAGCAATTTAAATTCAAAGGGATTGGGACGTAATGTTTGGGTTCAGTTGTTGATTTGTTGTGCTTGGCTGTAGTGTGCAGTAGAGATGGTATTGTTAAATGGAAGCGAGAGGTCTGGAACTGTTAAGGTGTCACTGAATGTCTGAGTTACTACTTTGATATTACGTTTCTCAGATGTAGAGGGACAACTTGTGTTCCAAAAGCGGCTGATGGAGTTGCAGGTGGAGTGCCATAGGGAGGTGAGTCGGCTGTGGTGTCATTGGGAAGATGTGGCCTGTGGCAATATAAATAGCTAATCTACATTTTCAGTTTGTGATCTTAAAAGCATCCCTTGCTGTCTGCATATTACAGGTGGAGACCAAGACTCACCATGGCAGCCTGAGATGATGGATGCTAGGCAGGAGAGTGGTCAAGGAAACATAGCAGGAGGAGGGTATTGCTGGGGGAAGCCTCTGCTTTGTTAGTATTGGTCCTGGGAAGCGTGATGTCCTAATCTAGGTCACACTGTGATGCTTGAGCTCAGTGATGAACTTTTTGGTTGTTTCAAGTTTGAGGTGGCTCCTGCATGTTCTAAATGCTTGTTATGGCCTTGTGAGTTATCTTAGCTTTGTTTAATATTTGTCACTTGGTGACATATTCCCAGAGAATGGCTTATGCCCACTCTGAGAAGCTCGTGGGTTTGGGTTACGCTTTCTTGAAAGAGCTACTGAGATTTCAGATGGAGAAGCACAGAAAATGCCTCGCTTACATACCTATGGAGAATCTATGCGATAAAGTTCAGAGGGATCAATCTTTCTTTGGGGTAAATCGGGGTACATCAGTAGTGACACTGGAGTTTGGGGCTGTAGGGTTTATACTTTGCGAATGAAAAGGTAGAGTGAGTAATCAGGGTCAGGATCTTCATGGATGGCTTTGAAAACCTGAGTCTTGTTCTTAGTGGACTGAAACACCTGGTTCCTCCATGCTGAATCTTTGCGTGTTGGCTGGAGGGATCAAGCTGTCTGCTGGCTCTGGGATAGGCGACGTCCCAGGAACATCTGCAGCTGCCTGGGTGACGAAACCAGGATTTGTTCCTGCCTGGCAGTGCAATGATGCAGTTATTTTTCAATAAACTTTAAGAAGGAGGGCACATGATTACTTGAGGGATTGTCTCTCCAGCTTCAGAGCATGCAAATAAACTAAAGGCTGCTGAGATTAGTTGCTAAAGCAAAATGGAACTATTTAATCAATCAGTCTTAAAAGCCGCTTATTGCAGGCGTAGAGCAGGGCACCGGGCAGTGTCACCCAGCCTCACGTGGCAAGCCCTGGCTGCTCCGTCCTGCACTAGGTCAGACTCCCTGTGATTCGCATAGAAAAAGCAGCCATGTGGCTCTTTCAGAAACACCCAACAGCTGACTGTTTGTTACGAAACAGAAGCTCTAAGAGCAAACCAGCAATCTGGGAGGTTGGGAGGCATTTTCTGTGCTTTGCTGTGCTGACTTGCTTGGCTCGCCAGGGGCAGCAGTTCCCAGTACCTCCTGCGGCTGTCGGTGTGACTCACGCAGGATCAAATGCACGTTATATTGGTTTAATTCTTGCCGTGTGCTGCTACTTCACTTGTTCCTCTGAAGCTCCCTTTTCTGCCCATGTGCCCCCAGATACCTTTGCTTGTCAGCAACAAGGGGTCAGGAGAGACACAGCCCTGGTGGCAGGTCTGCGTGAGGCTCTGCACGAGGCCCGACTGAGCTGGGACTCCTCAGTCACCTGAGTGACCTCAATCCAGAATTCCTTGTGACCTGAGTGGGATGGCAACCCAAAGGCCACCTGGGCACATCTGAAAAATCTCACTGTCAGTAGTGTCACCTTGCGGAGGAGTGTCTACAAACACACGGAAACAGGCTACTTAATGTGGTGCCCAGGACGTCCTGATGCAGTCCACATGCAGCTGTCAGGATGTGGTAAATGTACTGGTGTGTGGAACTGTTAATACTGCAAAGAGCCATAATGCTTCCTTCTGCTGCCGGTGGTTTGCTTTGTTCTAGTATCAGCAAGTGAGGTGAGCAAAGACTCTCCTGTGCTTTGTTCCGGGTGAAGATAGCTGCACAAGCCTTTATGGATCGGCTGTAGATGTCGGCATTGGGCTGAAGAGGAGCTTCGTGGCAATTGAGAAGACTTACCTGACTATGGCAAACCGCAGCTCTGTGGTCCTCCACAATCAAAGTGGAATTACAGCTCATTTCCAGTGGAAGGCTGTTGCTACTCGGGAACTGGAAGATCAGCGAAAGCTGAGGTTTGTTTGAAAAGCTCCTTTCAGTTGGATGCTCTGCACAAGGGTAAAACTAACGTATGGCCTCAGAGTGATGTCAGTGCTTTGGAATGGTTTAGGGACAAGTAAACCATGCACAGTGTCAGGGGATGTCACAGAGCTCCAGGATAACGGAGCTCAGCACTTCCCATTCCAGTTCCACCCATGCTCCAGCTGAGGATTATGTTTTGGGGAGGAAAGTTTGATTGCAGCGACCAGACAGCAAATTTGTGTTTTGTGGGAGCAGAGACCACTGAGGTCCAGAGATCCGTGGGCTACAGAGGGTCCACGAGGCTGAGGAAGTATCAGTAGCTTCAGGGAACAGAACTATTGTGACAGTCACTGCGGTTGCTTCTGCTCCGGCTTTGATAATGTGGCAACTGCTTTCCCAGCAGGGTGCAGAGCAGAGTGCTTTGGTCCTAGTTTCCAGCAGAATAAGGTGTTTGTGTCCCTTCCTGAGAGTTTGGAGGTGGGGGGTTCTGTGGGGAAGGTGGGACGGCACAGCACCGGGAAGCGCATTTGGGCTTCAGCTGCCCGTGTCTTCGTGGTAGTGAGAGATGGGGCGGGTTCTTCAAAGGGCATGGTCGGTGAAACTTTGCAGTTCCCATTTAGGACAGCAGAGAAACACAGCTGAGCAGGTGAGTTGGAAATGACACGCAAAAGCTTGGGTGACTTGTGAAATCCTTGTGTGACTTCTCAGCCTTGGATGGATGTAGGTCTCTAGGGGTAAGTCTGAACCCATCACTGACCAGGAAACTGTCCTAAACCTGCACACTTTTTAAGGGCTTCTGAGCAAATAAGATTCAGTGTAATTAGGTGAGAAATGCCTTGAAGGCCAAAACGAGTGTTCCACTACTCTCTATTTTTAATTAATCGGTGCATGACTTCCGTGAAAGCTCAATGTGTTAGAAGAAAATCTCATGACCTTCTCTTGGTACTTCCCTGGACCATTCCTTTTCCATCTCTCCCTACCTGCCTGTGTCTCAGACTGGACCCTGAGTGATCCTCTTTCCCCTCAAGAGCAACCAGGTTTCCCCACAGTAGACTTTGACCTTTGTTTGGTTTTTTTTCTAGCTTTCATTTGATTTTGTATCAGTTTGTGTCCTCAACGCTGACCAGGAGGTTTTTTTCTTCCTTACTTGCAATCTTAGGGATGGCCATAGCTCCAGGGTCGCTGTCCTGCTCTCAGAGAAACTTTTGAGGTCTTGGAGCAGGGAGGACTTCTTCGAGGGAGGAGGCAGTGTGCGACCGTGCACTGGGATGTGACCCAAAATGACCCCGATTGTTATAAGGTCTATCCAGGGATTTGCTCTGTCTCCCTCCTGCAGGACTTTCTGGGATGTAAAGATGGAATTATTGTCTGTTGATGGGTTAAGTTGAGAGTTGTTCATCTCAGTGACTAGAAGCCCTCCCCATGCACAGCATTGTCTGTCAGCCCTGGAGAAACATTTCTCCTTGCGCTCTATGGGAGAGAGCTGAAGTGAGGATTTTTGGTGTTGGTGACAGCATTTGGCCATGGCTCTGTGTGCAGCTCGAAGCTTCCATGACCGTGGTTCCTTTCTATCTGCATTTGGATTTAGCTATCCTGTTTGTACTGCTGCGCCTCCGTCTGCTGCACAGGGAGCCTTCCATTCATCCCTCAGAGTTGTCTCCTGCTGGTTATTCATGGCCAGGGGATGGAGTGGGAAGGGAGGAGAGCAGTCTGCCAGCTGCGAAGCAGCTACGTTGCAGCAGTGCTCCCTTTTCTTCTCTTGGCTGTGAATGATTTCTGCTACAACTACCAAGTGTGGGAGAGATGAGCTGCATCAAAGCTCTGCATTGAAGGCCAAAAAGGAAAAAGAAAAGGTGGTTTAAGGCTAGAGTTAAGGGTTTGGATTCAGAGGTGATGCCCCTTCCGTTCTCAGGGCCTCTGTTTTCATGCGTGTAAACCCATTAAATTTCACCGAGTTGATGCGATACCTGAATTAGTTCATCTGCTTTTTAAGTGTTGCGGGATGCTCTGCTGGAAGGCAGCATAGAGAGCAGATAGACTTTGCTTATCCCTGCCAGTCGGAAAGGGAAGATGAAAAGAGTGATGCTGGTAACCTGCAGCAAAAATGCCGCTCTTTCTTCCCTTCCCGGTGAAGCACTGCAGTGGGTGCTCCTTGGTCTTTATCTGCCTCCTGCCGCGCAGCTCTATGGTAGGAGAAGCCAGCTGAAGTTGTTGTTGGATTCTCCATCAGTCGTGGCAGTGGCTTTGAGCCAGCTCGTGCTCTCGAGGGCTGCTGGCTTTCATGAAACCTCTTCTTAGCTTGTAAGTGTGGAGTAAAACTGCCTGCCGTGCCAGAGGACAGCAGATGGCAGTTGGATCCCTTGGGACCCCGTGGCACAGGATCAGCCCCTTGCTGAGCTCTTGCTGTTCCTCCCCGAGCGTGTTGCTGCCCTTGTGCTTACCTGACGGTGACTGCAAAGATGTTGCTTATGAAATGATCTGCTTGGTTTGTCTCTCCCCGCAGGCTGTGCCACAGGCTGCAGAGGCGGGAGAATGAGATGGATTCTTTCCTCAAGGAGTGCACGGGGGTCCCCACTCTCCGAGAACACGCTCGTCTTCTCTCCCGCAGCTTCCAGAACCAGAGGGCAAAAGTGCAAGGAGACTCCATGCTTTTCTCCAATGATGTTTTCACCATTGACCCTGTGGTAAGCGATAGCTGAGAAGCTCCCTTGCTTCTCCTCGTGCCTCTCCTCCCTGACAAGGTCACTTGACAATCCCGCATCAGCTGGTTGGGTGTGCTGAGAAAGAAGAGTCCAGGTTTATCTCACGGGTCTGGGAGAACTTCTTGCAAAAAGCATTTCTGAACTGCGGGCTCCTGGCAGGCGGTCAGAGCTGCCTGAAGGTGAACTCTGTTGCAAGGGCTATAAATTGAGGCACTGAAGTGTCCTTACAGCCTTCAGAGGTATCAGTTGTTACACGTAAGGGCACATCTTACACGTAGTGTAAGGGGATTAGCAAAAGGTCTTAGAGCACTGTTGGTTCACATATTGATCAGCCGAATGAGATGGTCTGTGGTAAGAAGGCTAAATGCAAGCCAAGTTTAATCACAGAAATACCAATCCCTTCACATAACCTGGATTTTCACCATGCCTGAATCTGCCTTCCAGTGTCACCTGTGAGCCTGGACACGAGGACTTTTTGAGTTCTGTTGCACATAGGTAGAGCTTTTCTGTTTCTGCAAGCAAAGCCGCATGTCCTTCAATCAACCAGGGCCCTGATTCTGAGTATTTGCATGGTGTGAGACGAAGAATGCCTGCTGTCCGAGTAGTGCAAAATCCCTTCTCATCTTGGAGTAGACTCTAGAATAATCTCAACCTCTTCTTTATTTCAGACAGATGAAATGGAATTTCCTCCCCCCTTGGAAGGGGATCGTGTTCTCCTCTCGGTTTCTCCTGTAGCTCCTGTAAGGCTGAGAGCCACCGATGTCAGCACAACTGCAGTTTTGTGCCACTGTAGCTGACAGCACCATGATGTGACCGTGAGATTGTGTCAGAGTGATAGGGAAATTGTAGAGCGTGGGAGCTGATCAGCTGAGCATGAAGAGCATCGTGTGCTGTGTCAGCGCTAGTTTTGGAGGGCTCCTGCTTCGTTACAGTTGGACTGTGTCTCCACAGGTAGCTTGACCTGCTCTTCAGTTTGTGAAGTACATTAAGGTGGGGTCCTGAGCCTGTCTGCCCACAGCTCTGAGTCCTGGTACTGCAGGTGATGATGTCCCTGCAGCATCCCTGTGGGAGCCAAAGGCTCTGATATGCAGCACGGTGACTGCGGGTTGCAGGCTGATGTCCCCGGTTTGCTGCTTCAAGCGAGTCTGTTGTGGCATAAGACTTCATCTTCCTGCAGTTGTTTTCTGGGTAGAAATATGAAAAGTTTGATTTAGCAAATGTGCTTGGTCCAGGTTTTGAGAGGGATCCAAGTGACTTAATGCTTTTAGACTTCGGTTTTCTTCTTATTGTGGTGGCGGTGGTGGTTTGTTGGTGTTGGCAACAGTTTCCTCCACCCGTTCTTGCCTCTCTTCTGTTGACTCTGAGCGGACTGTGCCTTAGGGAATTATTTGCAGCTGCAGCCCAATAACTCCCTGCGTCACAGCTCTGTGATTTGTGTGGGGACAGCCCTTTGAGCCGTGAGTGCTAAGTTGAACAGGAAGCGTTACAGTTAGTTAATATTTATGCTGTGGGAGTTCTGGAGAAGGCACTGAGGATGCCCAGCAGCAAGCAGAGTCAAAGCCTCACTTCAATGACAGAAAAATATCTCTGTTCAACTCCTCATTCCTGGTAGAGAAACATGACAGTTGTCAGAGGTGCACATATTTATGTCAACGATACATGAAGAGACATTTATCAGGCCAGGGCTTGAGAGGAAGTGCTGCTGTTGTTTAAACCAGTTGCAAGGAGCGATTGAGAGGCTTCAAAAACCAGGGCTGTCTCCAAAATTGCGCAGCAGGGCTCCCGGGGCTGAACACCAGTGCTGGGGCTCTGTCTGGGAGAGACGCAGAGGGAGAAGGCCCTGAGGAAAAAGCAGACAGTTGCGGACGCACTGCTAGCAACTTAAATCCCTGAGCAAAAGCGCGAAAAGGAAAAGAGTTTCTTCATTGAAAGAGGTGTGGAGCTGTAAGCAAATCCCACCTCTTGTTATCTGAGCCTGTGTTCAGGGAAACAGGAATGTGTGCACCTTGCAGAGAGAAACAGGATGCATCTGACTCCTTCAGGCCATCAGTCGGCTGGAAGAGCCTGTGTGCTGGCTGACTGCTCACGGCACAGGGCAGAAACAGCCCTCAGCAGGAAGGATCCGGAGCAGGAGGGCTTGTTCTGCGGGTGCCGAGAGCCCCGGCTGACGGGGCGCATTATGTACTTTTAGGTAGCTGTGCAGGGGAAGGGTGGAAGTGCAGCACTTTTGTAACCGAGAATGGAAAAATACATTTGATTTGCTCAGTCTTTTCTGATCCGAGTCAAAGCGTTCCTGTAGCCATAGTGCCACAAGGATACAGCGGAAGATTTGGAGGGGAGAGGTCCCTTAAAGTGCCTGGTACTTCTGAAGAAATCCTGCCTGATTTGCTGGAGTATGAGCCAGTTTGGTTCCTTCACTATAGCCTGAATTTAACCACATGCTTCTCCCAGGTGCCGGTAAAGGTAGGGGACTTAGAAAGTTTATTTTGCAGCCGATTCCAAACTCTCTTACAAATTTTGGTGACAGGTATTGCTGGCTCCTTGCTCTGCACGGATGGTCTGAAAAGTGCTTCAGGGCCAGGGCTGAAAACAAGAAATGTAATATTTGATGATGCATGATTTGTCATCTGCTTCTATTTTAGGAGGGAGATGTCTTGCCAAATTCTTCGGTTGAAATTAATGTGATCTTCAAAGCCCGAGAAGCCAGAGCCTATCAACAAACGGTCTACTGCGACATTTCAGGTATGGCTCCTTAGTCTCTCAGCTCACTCTGCTGTTGTGTAATTGCTAGGAAGGGTCAGCGGTCAGCAGGGCCGTGCTGGCACGTGCCCACTGTCCCTGTGGTTTCCAGGTAGCGTCTTGTCCAAGACCAGCTCTCCGGATGCCTCACTATAAGCTTGGATCACTGATCCCGGAATAATCAAAGCAGTGAATTTGCCAGGGCTTTGCCAGCATTTGCTCTCCTGTGAGGTGTCTGTGAAGGCCAAAGAACTACAGAGCAGAAGAGCTTTAATGGACAAGTACAGAGCTCCTGTAGACCATTTCCCTCCAAGATGAGTCTTGATTATGCAGATGCATCATCAGACTACTGAGTCAGTAGGAGCTGAGTTGCCACTGTGCTCCCAGGGCCCCGATCACCTCCCACTGCCCAAACGCTGCCAGATCTTAGGTGTCTGAGCCCTGCTGAGCACAGGGTGTCTGCGAAAGGACCTCCTCTGGCCAGCACATGCTTCTCTGCCTGTGTGGGAACTGTCACCTTGTAGTTTGGAGTCCATGGTGCATATGGGTAGCATTGCACAGGGCTGGCTGTGAGCAGCAGGGTGAGCACCCTTCCTGGAAATCAGAGTCCAAGCAGTCTGTTTATGTTCATCCCATCTTTCAGAAGTGCTGTCAAGTCTTTTTTTGGGAGCAGTTGTCATTGCCCCACCCAGCTTTGCCCCTCACAGCAAGCTGTGTGATTCAAGTTACTTTGTCCTTCCTTTGTGCCTCTCCATGGCACTCCTATAGGTGGTTTTCAAGAGCGGGACATGACTGTAAATTTCCATCCGGTGAACATTATGGTTATTCCCCATCTGAGGGGAAGAAATGAGAGGCCCATGGTCCTCCAGCAGCCCAGCTGCCATTCTGGAAGGTGAAGAAATCACTGACCCAGCTGCTTTGTTTCTTTCCTTACTGCTGGAAGCTGACAGATACAAAGGTGATGAAACAGCTTTATACAGTAGCTGTGCAGGGTTTACTGGGCAAACGCTCCCTGCGGTAATGAATGACAGAGGGCTTGTGTGTCAACAAAACATCTTCCTGCCCACCAGCTGCAGTTGTTGGAGCTGTGGAAGGAAAGGATTGATTTAAAAAGGTGCTTGCAGGGCATTCCTCACTCGGTGCTGTGCTCCTGGCTCTGAGATTCTTGCACTGGTGATAGGGGTGTCCCTCACTTTGCTGCAGGGCTCTCTAGGGGTTGTGGCAGGAAAGCTTTTTTGTTACAGAGAAACAGGAGAAGTACTTGTGTGCAAACCTTTAGCTGGTCTGGGAGTTACAAGAAACAGAGCTGGGTAAATGATGTGCATTTAGCAAGAGGAGTCTGTTCTTGAAAGACCCTGATGGGCCCTGGGGAGAGGTGAACTCTTCCACTGGCTCCTTGGAAGAGGACCTCTAGGAGGTCATTTCAGTGATGCGCCTGCCCCTGCCCCTTACAAAACAGAGCTGATCCACTCGATTGCCAGGATGGAAACTGTCTCAGAGGCGAAGTACCTGGGTGCAAAGAGTTTAAAGAAGAAAATGATGATCTTTAACTAGAGGATCAATGAATTGTGCTTCTTGGCTTCTGTCACTGCCTTGTTCATGCACTTGTGTGCCAGTCACAAATCCCTTTGGAGCATGATGTGCAGATGGCATGAGTGCCTCTTGCTGAGATTATCTGGCAGCTTTACCACAGTTGGGGTACTGTGAATTTTGCAGCTGATCTCCTGCCTCACTGGAAAGGGACTTTGCTGGCCTCGGCTTTTTTTTGCAGGTGCTGCGTTCATGGCTTAGCAGATGCTTCTGGATCAGTGCTTTACAGAACTTATCAGTACTGGGCACCTTGCAAACCTGGCAGTTAGGCAGTGGTCTGAAAATTTGCTCTTGGCCAATATTTAGGCTCAAAATGAACTTTTTTAATTATTCATGCGAATAAAGCCGTGGCTCTTGGGCGCTGGGAGGGAGCACGCAGTGTGAGGCTCAGCAACCGAAAATTCATTTTTGGGTTAGTCTGCCTTGGGTTACACCTTGCAAAAGCCCTTTCTAAGCCACTCTTGCAGGATGACGCTAAATCCCAAATGATGATTGCTCCCTCGCCGTGTGACAGAATTGTCCTACATTGTGTAAAATTCATTGCTGACACGGTCAGATGAGAATCGTGTTCCAAAGGAATTGCCAGACATGAGGACATGCTTGAACAAGAAGCTGTGTCAGAAAGCAGCAGAAGCAAAGGACTTCAGCAGCAAAGTCCTGTACTGTTGGGGCAGCTACACCCCTCTTTCTTTGACAGCAAGGCGGCAGTGCCAGAGTATGAACCGTGCAGGACGTGCCGGGGCGTTATTCCTACTGAGATCCAAGTTCTCACCCCATAGTACCAGGTGTGGACTTTGGACTGAGGGCAAGGCGGCTGTAGCCTCTCCATGCCCTTGGTCTGTCCACTCCAGGATGTGTTGTGGTTATGCCCAGTGGTACCCAGGTCTCGGGCAAGGGCTGGACGCTACTGAAAGCCCCAGCTTCCAGCAAAGAGGAGGACATATTCTCTTTTTCTTCTGTCAGCTGTCCTGAATGCTGCCTGTAGGCTCCTGCTCCTCCTTTGGAAAAAGCAGTCTTTGAGTAAGGAGGAAGAGCAAAATTTCTAGGATTTCCTAGAGATCCAGGGTCACTGTAGGGGCGGAAGAAAAGATGGTTTTCATGGACCTTCTTCAGACGTTGAGGCCCTACTGCAGAAGGGGAAAGACTGCCATTGATTTTTTGATGAGAGTGGCCATGGGGCGTGTCTCAGCAAGATCACGGACAACAGCTGGTCACTTGGAAATCTTTGCTGTTTCCTGAGAGGTGGTTTAGGCCGGAGTCGTTAAGGACAATTAAGCCATATGTGATGAAAGATGGAGAAATCTTTTGACTGTGAGCACCCAATACTGACACTTTTACAGTGTCTGTGGAAGAGAAACACTCAGCCATCCAGTTAACACCTGAGCTGTGAAACACAACTCTCATCTCTGCTGTCAGCTGGGCTTTAGCTGGATCCACTTCAAAAATGTTGAATTCACGAAAAGCTCCCTGGTTTGTTCTTTCTTACCTTGGACATTATAAAATATAATCATCCCATGGTTGCAAGATTGGAAAGTCAGCAATCATTGGAAAGGCTGTTCCAGGAGAGTGTTTTCAAGGTGTGATCCAGTCACTGTGCTGTGCTGCTCTTTGTCGTCAGGAGTCATCTTGGACATTCTGGAATAACTCTGCAACAGACTGATTTAAAAAAAAAAATCCTCAACCTTCAGTTCCAAATCTTTAATTAATGGTGAGCATTGCAGAATAGGAGCTTGAAGGACAGAAGAAGGTTATATCCAGGTTCTGGGGCTTTCTTCTCCTCCTTGTGCCGCTCACTTTCTGCACGGAGTAGAATTGGATGGCAGGGAGACCCAGGCTGAAACATGAGCAAGGATTGAGGCACTTTGGGCTATTCCAGTGGTTCAGAATAGCCTTCCGGCTGAAAGATCCTGCACGATGTCATCCTAGCAGACTTATGGAAGAAAATTAGCATATAAAATTATAAATTAGCATATAAAATAAGCGATGAGCCTTGTGATGTAGGCTGCCTTTGTAACAAGGGGTGTGCAGATTAGCCGTCCATTTATGACTGAGCTGATCTCAGCTGTGAGGAGGCTGCGTCTCCATCCCTGCTCAGCGTGCAGGTGTCTTTCCAAAGCTGGGCTTTTGGTATCGTGGTAGGAATAGGTGAGTGCTTCTCCTCTCTGGAGATCCTAAAGCTGTGTCTTATTTAGGCGCTGCTGCAGAGGTGAGCCCTGGAACAGGCAGGTACGGAGCTGTGTGCTGGGCACAGGTGGTGGCTGAGATGCTCTGCCTGCTCTAAGCCACTCTGTGACGTGTGCATCACTGTTAGCAGGGAGCTTCACCTCGCTTGGGCTCATGTGCCTCAGCTCCTGTGCTCTCATCTCCGACTGCATCACCGTAAATCACGTATTTTGTCTTCAGTTCTGTTTCAGGAGCTTTGTGCCTTCACCAAGTGGATTTCAAAGCTCATCTAAGCACATGGGAAGGAATTCAGAGATCACGTTTTAAACTCTTTCAGGGTGCAAGCTGGTCACTAAACTAGAAACCAGCCCCAGGGACTGGTTAAAAATTAGGCAGCAGCCCAAGGGCTTACCTCCTGAGGGTCCTATATCTTCTCCTGGAGCATCTAGAGCTGGTCTCTTCCAGCCTGGAGTCAGGGACTAGCGTGGAGGCAACCTGGAAAACCCGGGATAACAGTGGGAAACATTGTACTGAAACAGAAATCTCTCCCCAGGCCGTGAAGCCAGGCTGCCCCTCCACATCAAAGCGGAGGGCATGGGGCCCCGGCTCCGCTTCAGCTTGGAGCAGCTGGACATTGGGAATGTTTTTGCTGGATCAGCCCACAGCTATGAGGTGAGCAGTAGGGGTTCACAGGAATTGGAGTGGATCCTGATGGCTTCTGGGCAGCTGTGAGCCTTGTGGACCTGCGCGGGATTTCTGGCAACTGAGGCAGTTGTGGGCAGGGAATAGTGACGTAACAGTCAAATTGGGGGTGGGGGGTGTCACAGAATGTGGATGCTTTTTGATGGGGTCTAAAATGTGCATGTGTTGTTCATGGGGCCCTAAATCCTGCCTTTGGGCAACCTCCCTTAGAGGTCAGCTGGGAGGCTTCATGCAAAAATAACCCAACAGCACAAAAAGCCACTTCAGCCTTGGAACATCTCTGTCTCTAAAGAGAGCAAATCATTTCTGGAAAGAAGCAAGGAAACTGTCTACATATTTGCAAATTTGCCCCTCCTCCCCCCACTGTCAAGACTTCTGCAAAAAACAAGATAGAGCGGTGAAAAGAGGTAGAAAATGAGGTGATACATCATGGCAAATGCTTTCAAAAGATGGACTGTGGCAGGAAAGGACACATTAAGTTGTTTTCTAACCAAAACATTGTGCTCTCTGCATTTTTAATGCTGATACTTTATCGATTCTCTCTGTATCAGTTTATCAATTTACCTGAGAAAATGTGAATAAGTAGGTGATGCTGTTAGTGCCACACTAAGCAGCAAGGCTGGAGCTAAACCTCAGCTCAGCGTAGAATCCCTGAGCGTGATTTGTAACTAAGGTGTAAATCAGATGAGAGGAGAGAGCAGTTCTCAAGCCACCACTGCAGGGTTGGAGTACAGGAATATTTTCAACAGCAGCTGCAAGAGTAAAAAGAATGGACACCTCTCTGCTTCCATCTCAGTTTTTCTGACAGGTTTCGCAAGGACAAAAATTAGGGAGCAGAAGTCCATTGCAGAGAGATCAGCCCGCGGCAGTGGCAGGGCTTCCCCCTGAAGCAATCAGTAACATTAGGGCTCTGTTCTGGGTGGGTTTCTTGGTGACAGCATGCAGGCAGATGTGGGCGCTCCTTCCCTGACATGAAAAGAAGTGCATCTTGGCAAACGCTGCGGGGTTGTGTCACTCGTTCAAGGCAGCTGATCTACCGACTGTTCAAGAAAATAGGCTTATTTCTGAATTTGCAGTTTATTCTCAGAATGGTAAATTCGTTTGTGGTGGCTGTATATAAGGAAGCGAAATTCTTTGGAGTAGATGGAGCAGCTCTGCACCTCCTGCTCCTCCTTTCCTGACGTCTCTGTCTTAACAAGGGCTGAGAAACTGTCACATTGAAGTGAAAATAAAAAAAGCCCTGACTAATGTGCTGTAGCAGAGCTGGAGAGCATTGCTGAGGTTGGTTCTAGTGCAGCCCCGAGGTGTCTGCTGCAGGCAGTGAACTTGTCGGCTGCAGTGGCAGCTGAACGTGTTCTGCCTTTGGCAGGACCAGGCTCACCTAGAGCAGAAGCTGGTGTGGATGAGTCACACGCGAGGCTGCCGTAGGCCTTCAGGGCTCTTAGCGGCACGGCTGCATCGACGGGGGGATGCTGTGCTGCTCCTCTGCACTGCACGTCGAAGCAGACTGCTCTGTGTCAGCGGGGTAAACCCAGAGTGATTCAGTTCATGTGAAGTTATCACTACTTTGCATGAAAAAAAAGCAAAGGCAGAACTTGTCCTGTTTGTATTTTCTTTGACTTCAACCAAGCAGCAGCACACAGCGTCTTCTGCCATTGGCAGATATTGAGTATTTAAACACAAATCGACCTTCTGTAAAAGGGAAGATTTCTTAATGTATTTCTGTTTCGTGTTCTTACTGCTACAGGTGATCCTGTTTAACAAAGGAGCCATCGATGCTCCCTTCAGCTTGATACCTCCAAGTACAGCTCTGGGCTCCTGCTTCACCTTTCTCCCCTGGAAGGGCATTATTTCATCAGATGGGCTCCAAGTCATCAAGATCTCCTTCAGTTCCACCATCCTGGGGAAATTCACAGAAGAATTCAGGTTCAGGGTGAATGGATCCTCTGAGCCTGTGACTTTGACTATCAGGTGAGGAGGGATAGAGGATCTCTTTGGGCACATTTGTAGCCGCCTCTGGGTAATCATCTCCCACCTACCTCATTTTGTGATGCAGCAGAGGGAAAAAAAAGGTGTTGTCTAAAGTCTTAGTGTGGGGTTGCTAGGATCAAGATGAAGACGAAGAGCCAAGGCTTTTTAACCTTGACTCCAGTTTGAATCCTGCAATTCCAGCAGCAAATGAAGTGCGGTTCTCTACAAGGGGAAGTGACTGTGCCTCTGATGCTCTCAATACCCGGCGCAGCTCTAAAAGCCTTGAGTCCTTGTGGGAAGCAGCTCTGCCTTCATGGTTGGTGGCTCTGTATTTTCCAGGATGCCGTGTGCACGGAATTTGGCAGCAGTGGGTTCTTGCTGTGACCCTTTGCTACCACTGTGTGAGAACCCCAGGGCTTTAAGTGATTTCCATGATGGAAAAGAGTTTGCCTGAAGGCTGCAGGGGAAAGTTGTGGAATTGCCTGCCGCCCAGCCTGGGCTCCCAGGAGCTGGAGTGATTCCTTCCTACAGGGAGCTCTTTGCCCGTGGGCCCTGGCAGACAGTGTGATGGTATCAGCTCTGGGCAGCGATGGTCAGAGACGTCCCACCTGAACACACAGCAAGGCCAGCAGGGCCTGGGAGGTGGCTGAAGGCTGGGGCAGCCTGGGGCGAGTCTGCAGCCGGAAGCAGTGTTTTTAAAATCCTCTGTTAATAATCCATACAAAATGGGCGGCAGCAGCAGCCTCAGCTTCATCTCTCATGCTGATGTGTTGGGAGAAGCTGTCCTCCCAGCGCCTGCGCAGGGAGAGCTCCGGTGCCTCCTTTCTGCAGGCAGAAAAGCGCTGGTGCGGGAGTTGGGAAGCCCAGCAGCAAATGCTGTCCCGAGGACTTGGGCATCGTGCCATGGGCTGGTGCCACTGCAAAAGATAACCCTCACCAAGCAAAAGGGAGGAGGGGGAAAGAAAAACTGATGATCGGAGAGGCAAAGCTCCCTTCTCGGGATCCCAGCAGCCTGCAAGCTTGTCCCAGCCAGTCTTAAGCGTGGGCTGGGGGATAACATGGTGTTGGCAGGAAAGCTGATGCTGAGTGCCCTGGAGCTGTGGGGCTGCCTGTGCGTCCTCAGCATCCGGGCTGCTGGGCTGCTGCTGTTGGGAGGCGCTAGATCAAAACAGTAAAGAAATTAAGGGAATCCATGGTTGATATTACCAACAGCTAAGGGAAATGGAGCTAAAGGAGAACAGCGTGGTTAATACTTTGCTAGAGAAGAGTGGTGAGAGGGCCTGTTGACCTCAGTAGAGAGACAATTATGTTGGCTTTGTGTTTGGAGGGAAAAGGCTGCTATTTTTGGAGATCAGGAAGGAACATTTCACAATCAAATAATTTGATCTCCTCTGTCCCTGCCCCAAAATTGGTCACAGGATGTTATTGCATAAGCAGCTCTCTTCTTGTGGGAGGGCAGGTTTTGCTTGTAAAGATGGGCTGATGACAGGTGAAGCAGAGTTTTTCCTGGATAGTGCCACTGCCTCTGCCCCGCGATGGCCTTGCTCCTGAGGAAGGAAAGAGCTGGCAGCGGGACAGTGGTCTTTTCATTTCCCCATTACCAAATGAAGTTATCCTTTATTCCCTATCAGTGCCCTGGCTCCCAGTGCCCACCATGTCCTCCGCTTCCCTGTGGCCACTCTCTACGCTGTTGTGTCAGCACAACCCGTTCTGTCTCGTGAGAGCAGAGCGTATGTCTCAGTGAAAGGGGATTGGTGTTACTTTGTTGAATTTCATCCTCAGCCGTGTACTCCCCTATTCCTGGATGGTGGCTCCTATGCAGCCCATCGGATGGTGCCCCAGCATCCCCATCTGCTCCCATACAACTGTCCCTTGGTAGTAATTCCCATTGCAGTCCACTCCTCTTTGAGGTGTCAGCTGCGTCCTTGATTTCAAAGATCTTTTATCTCTCGTTCTGCAGCCCCACAGCTCCAGGTATTTGTTTTCAAACTCCTTGGGGATACCCACCTACGAGGACAAGCTCAGCCTCCCTCTTTGGGAAGCTTTGAGCACCTCGATGGAGCCAAACTCCCAGTTCTTTTGAATGGAGGCGAGCTGGCTGGTGGGACACTGGGCTGCAAAGGAAGGAACGAGGATGAGAGTTCATGTGGTTCCTCTCCCACCTCCCTGCTCTGCGAGGACCCTGATCTCCCTTCATAAATGCATTATTTACTGCTATTGTAAACTACTGATGCTGCCAAAACCACCTCCTCTCCCCCCATTTTCTTGCAGGCTGTACTGTTATAGGCTGTGGTGCCCAGAGCTCTGGGTTGTCTCCTTGCCTGAGCCTCCTGGCAGTCGTTGAGGTGTAACTTGCTCAGAGACGCAGTGCCTTCAGCCGAAATGGCAGCCATTGGCTGGCAAGGCTCATCCTGGGCAGTGTCCCAGAGTGATTCCCTGTTGTGGTTGGTTTGGAGGTTGTTTTCTATCCTCTCCCGGGATGTGCTGTAGTGGAAAGTGTGTCTGCTGGCTTTGCTCCATCCAGAGTCAGCTGTTGGGGCTTGGGAAGTTCAGTCTGATTCCATGACATCTCTGGAGAGGGAACTTCATCGTTAGCAGAGGTTTGCTACCTGGCATCCTCAGGAACTGCCTCAGCTCCAAGACTCAAGATTCTTATTAGCGGTGGATTGAAACCCCTGGAAGTCACTTTTTC
The DNA here is from genome assembly GCF_017976375.1 of Cuculus canorus. Classification (NCBI taxonomy): domain Eukaryota; kingdom Metazoa; phylum Chordata; class Aves; order Cuculiformes; family Cuculidae; genus Cuculus; species Cuculus canorus. The sequence continues at coordinate 7,106,321 of NC_071426.1, read as the reverse complement.
TGAGTGCTTTTTGTCTGTGCAATCAGAAGATGCCCAAAGCAGAGGTGATTATTCTTTACTGGGAAACTAAGCTTACAAGGCTTGAATGCTTTTTTCTTTGGTGTTTAGAAAGGGGGACACCATGGATGAACACAAGTCCCTCCTGCAGGATGCTGGGGTCTGTTCACGTGCAGAACAGAACCAGTGGCAGTCCTGTGAGCAAAACCAGCACGTGCTGTTCACTGTGGTCCTTGGTTTTTAACTAAGAGGCAGAGCTGGCATTGAGTGGCATCAACCATGAAATAAATTAGTGAATGGTGTGCAGCTCCAAGTGCTGATTCCAGTGGATGTTGGTGAGTTTGGGAGCTTGGATTCTGGCTGCTGAATTTAAGAATGGGTGAGAAGGTGTAGTGGGTCCAGAACGCCCGTGTTTGGTTTAACACGTGTGTTGCTCTTGGGTGTGAGCTGGTGCCTCAGTGCCAAGCTGGTACTTTCCTCCAAGATTCACGTGGCCGCTGTGTAGGACGTTGCTGTTCTTGTTGCGGTCGACGGGATTCTGGGCACTTTCCTGGATTAGCGTTTCAAAATCCTGCATGCCTAATGATTGTGTGGATCCAAATCATCTGAGGAGATGACCTTGTACTCCATGGAAACACTAGTTCCAGCTAAGAAATCCCAAAGCAGGGAACCTGCAGGTAGGAAGGCTGGCTGCAGTGAGTCCACTTCTGTGTGGACACCTCTGTGTCCATCACGTTACAGATGGGGAAAGTGAGGCACAGAGCCATCATTTGTTCAGGGTCCTTCATAGGGCCAGCAGCAACCTGAGGGCAAACCCTGCCTGGCGCAGTGCCCTCAGCCGCATCAGCGGCTCTCAGCTGCCAGCTGCTTTGCCTGGGCTGCCTCCTGTCCACACGGATGTGATGCTGAGCACAAGGGTGACTGGTTGATTTGAAACTCACCATGGTTCTGAGACCAGGTTTTGTTGATCTGAGTGGTAATGCAAGCTGAAAGCTTTGCACGTCTCTAACCAAGCTAATGCCTGTCTTTGTCCTCACAGGGGCTGTGTCATTGGACCAACTTTTCCTTTTGTTGTACCTTCTCTCCACTTTGGTGACGTCTCGTTTGGTGAGTGCACCCTGGGCTGGGACCTTGAGTTGAGAGGTCTGTGTGTGGCCAATGTGGAGCACTGCAGCATGAGAACATGCGTCACTTGTGTTCCTCCGCAGCGGCCTTTGGGGTGTTAGACCAGGGCTGCTGGTTGCTTAGGCAGCATTCGGCCACCATGAGGTCAAATGGGAGCAAAGGAATAGGAAATGAGTGTGTCCTGGTGTCCCTCATAGTCTGTCCAGCCCCAGCCTCCTGATCCTTGGCAGCAGAATGACTGTGAAAGTCCATGTCCCAGAAGGGCCCAGGGTATGGGACTGCAGGAGAAGGGAATTTGCGCTACATAGGAGGCTGTAGCTGCTCTGGGTGAATGTTCCTGATGCCACAGTTTCCCACCTGACCTTTAGCGTGAGATATCACGTAGCACTACAAGGGCACCTTGTTATCACCAACCAGCGAATATGCCCAAACGTTGGATCTTCATCAGGCACTGATGGTCTTGGAGATGTGGGCTCCATCCCTGATGAAAGGGCAGCTCTGCTGACAGAGCCCGTGGCTGAGCAACCAGAGCATCTCCATTGAAATGCAGATTCTGGTTTTGCATCTCGGTCTCAGAAAAGGTTTTCTACTGAGATGTTCTCCGGTTTAAGTGCAAAATCACTTGTGGATTGATTGAAGGGCCGTTCTCATTCTGTGCTCAGGGTGCCTCTGTTCACAGACCTTCTAACAAAACTCACTGCGTTTCTGAGCCACTTCCTCCCCTCCCTACATCCTCACACTGGCACTTCTTTGTTTCCTTTTGAGAAAATGAAACAGTAAGAAATGCACCGGGCAGAAATATGGTTATGTAATAGGAGACTGGCGCTACTAAATCTGATTTCATTGACAAGGTCTTTGCAGCTGAAGGCAGCTGTTGGCTGTGCTGATAACTGCTGTCCGTGTCTGGAGACTTCGGTCCCGTTCGGGGCTGTGAGGTCTGGGTTTGTCCTTTTTGTGTCCCCCGCCTCCCTGCTGGCGTCACTGTCGATGGCTCAGATGAGCTCCGTGCTGTGTGTGCAGCTGGTTTCCCTCCCCGCTGCGTTCCAGTGGCACTTGGTCAGCAGCCGTGGGAGAGGATTCCTTCTCGCAGAGCTGCCAGCCAGGCCAGATGGCCGCTCCAGAGCAGGCTGTGGCCGCTGTCCTGTCTCTGCAGAGCGGCCCGGCCGGGGGTGGCTGTGTCACGTGCAGAATGGAAAGCTGATACCTTTGCGGGCAATAACCAAAGCCAGTGTGCAGGGTGGATGCCGTGTCCCCATTTGGTAGGTCAGGTGAGGCACAGCTCTTGCAAATTCCTAAGCCAGCACCGGGCTTGCCTCCTGTGGAGCGACCTGCAAGTTGTCCCATGCTCAGCCTGGTTGACCCAAACCAGAGATGCCGTAAGGATCCTGCCTAAAGAAGCCGCATTGGAGTGCGTTTCATCATGCTGTAGTTCCCAAGTTCATCCGTCCCTTATCTTCCTGTAGCTTGTCCTCAGTGCCAATATTCTACTTGTTCACGGAGTTAACGGGGAATTTTATGGATTCAGTGTTCAGAATAAGTGGCCTGTGTGGATGCACACTCATAAGTGAAACATAATTCATGCTGTTTTGGGTGGAGGTGTGAGAGAGCTCCTCAGTTAAAGAGGAAAAAACTTCTGGTGTTCAGCGTTGCTAAGAGCGGGCATTACCAAGGAAGCACTTCTGGTGTTCAGCGTTGCTAAGAGCGGGCATTACCAAGGAAGCAATCTCTGTGATCAGTATAAAAGGGAACTTCAGTGACAATTAATCACTTGCTCAGCTTCTCAAATTAGCTGTAATTGAGATTGAAAAGAGCTAAACTCCAAGCACAGTTTTATCGTAACAGGATATTCACACGAGGAATCCTTGGATAATTGGTGCATGAATTCATACTTGGGTCGTTTTCCTAGGCTTTCCTCGCACGTTGTCCTGTCGCCTCACTAACGCCTCCTCGATGCCCGTGACCTTCAACCTTCACATTCCTGGGGACGGCAACGGAGAGCACAGTGCCACCAGTTCTGTCCTGATGGCAGGAAAGACTCACCTGTCCCGGAGAAGGGGAGCTCAAGGGTATATCCGGCCAACTGAATTTACCATAACTCCCTGCAGAGGGACCATCCGCCCCCAGGCATTCTTGGATATCCAGGTATGGGAACTGTCTGGCCATACATGCTTCAGCAGGTGGAGCTGAAGCTTTGCTGTTGTATGAGAGGGTTTTAGGGCTGCTAGCATACACAAGTAAGAGACACGCACTAGTGTTAGGCTTTTCTTGGCTGGGTTACTCTGGGGCGTTTCTGAAGGAGCACCGTTTTCTCTCCAAAATGATAAGCTGAAGGTCTTGTACTGTATTGTCAAGGAAAGAAGCTGTCTGTTTTGAGAGGTGCTTAGAGCAATTTCTTTGATTTGCTGTAGGCAGAGGAAAGATGAGGACCGAAGGTGGCCATTAAAAAGAGAGATGTCATTGCATAAAACAGTTTGGTTTTCTTCTCGGTCTGATTTTGCCTCTCCTGGTGAGCAGAAGGAGCTGTGTTCACTGCAGAGATCTCCGGTGCAGGCTGGAAAAGCTCTGGTACCCGTGAACTGCACAGTGTCTGCTGGGCCACGTTTTGCCCTCAGCTTCCCACTGTAAAATTGAGCTCATTATGTTGACGTCAACAGTTTTTCTCTGGTTTTTCATGATTGTAGTCAAGACTAAAAATTGATCCCTTACTTTTAATACAGTGGTGAGTAGAGCATTAGTCCAACTGTGTTTTGATTTAGCTGATGTGTGCTCCG
>NC_071426.1:7100391-7102328 GCF_017976375.1 Cuculus canorus | reverse complement strand
GTCTCTTGCTGCCTGGTGGGGGCAGCCAGGCAGCTACCAGTGCAGGCAAGACAGATTTCTGGGTATTCCTCCCCGCTCCCGGTAAGGCATGAAAGCGGATAACAGTACAGTCCTCAACATTCCCATCAATCCAGGGCTTTCAAGGGGAAGGATGCTGACCAGAGAAGCTCCTTCAGGTTAGACACCGCAAACAGTCAGCCAAAATCAGGGGAGAAAGCCTAGCATGGCAAGATTTCCACCATCCTCAAAATACTGATGGTGATACATTTTATGCTGGATGTGCTCTGCAGCATGTGAATGGCATTGCTCTCCTTTTCCAGCACCAGCCTCACAAGGAGTGGCTGAGGGAGGTGGGGCTGTTTAGTCTAGAGAAAGGGAGACTGTGGGGAGACCTTATCACTCTCTACAACTACCTAAAAGGAGGTTGTAGCAAGGTGGGAGTTGGTCTCCTCCCTGGTAGCCCAGGACAAGGGGAAATGGCCTCAAGATGCACCAGGGGAGGTTTAGGTTGAATATCAGGAGGAATTGCTTTACTGAAAGGGTTGTCAAGCATTGGAAGATGCTGCCCAGGGAGGTGGGTAAGTCACCACCCCTGCAGGGGCTTAAAAGACGAGTAGATGGGGGACATGGTCTAGTGTCGGACTTAGCAGGGCTGGATCTATGATTGGACTCAATGATCTTAAAGGTCTTTTCCAAGCAAAACCATTCTGTGATTCTGGGATCAAACTTTCTTGTCCCAGCACTTACCTTGTCGTTGTTTCTCAGAATCAGAGGCATTTCATAGACCTTATGGGGGACATAGCTCTGAAATACCACCTCCAATGGGAAAGGCTGGAACAAGCTCCATTGCAGGTCAACTGCTGAGAACTGGAGACACAAGACAGACAGCGGTGAGTGGTTCAGCTGCTGGGAGGAAGATTCATGAATAAGAATCCAAGACTGGTCTCCAGTGAAGTATAGTGTCCTATGGTGAGCGCATCTGCCTGCCTCACTCTGGGGAAACAGGAGCACACCCACCCATGTTCTGAGCTGATCAACAATTTCTGGACCGCTTTAAGCAGGCTCAAACTAAGAATCTCCTTGGTAGGCATTTCCTCAAGAGGTTTCCTCCTCTTGCAAAAATGCAAGGCAGTGCCTGCCTCCAGCTGAGCCCTCTACTGATGTGGTCACACAGCTCCAGAGCACTTACTGAAACAGCCACAAGCACTCACGGAACTAGTGAAAGTTGCTCCGTGGGAGACAACTTTGGGATGATCTTTACTATGAGACTGAGGCACCAAGCCCCATGTGGCCCCCAATATCTTTTTTGATACACAGCCTAGAAACCAGCACCTCAGGAGGTAACACTCATGTTAGGGAAAAGATAGGTGGGGTGAATGCTGGATAGTGGTAAGATTCAGCTCTTTGCAGCCAAGCTACGAGTAAGAGTGGGCTTGGCATCTCCTTTTCCATAAGCTTTAAATGGATGCTTTATTTTTACTCTATGATCGCTGTTTTTTGTTTAATACCACTGCAGAAGCATGTCTGAAAATATAAACTAACAACAAGTGTCCACAGAGGCATTATTCAGGAAATTCCCCCTGCTTCGTCTCCCCGCTTGCAGCTGCGTTGTTCCCACTCTAAAGGCACAGATGGATCCTTCGCTCCTCCACAGAGATCCTGGTCACGCTGAAGCCAACAGCTGCAGCACGCTGCCAGTTACTTGTGTGCTTGTCTGATGTGTTCCCAACCTCCTGTGCAGTCCAGGGCAATCCTTAACCCACTTGTTACATGTCTCACTGGCCATTTTCCACTCAAGAGGCAACCGCAGTCATCGACCCCTTTGGACACTGAGCAGTCATGTGAGAAAAGCAGCTTTAAACATACACCTGAGAAACCCTTGATCAGGAGAAAGCACATCCCCTCTGCTCCAACCCAAAACATTTGTTCCAACCCAA